>NW_027269376.1:204557-296611 GCF_023055355.1 Agelaius tricolor | reverse complement strand
CCGTGTGGGGCACCCCAAAAACCCCCAAAATCCACATGAGGGGACCCCAAAAAACCGGGAGGACACAAAAACCCCAAAATCCGCATGGGGCACCCCAAAAACAAAGCGGGGATCCCAAAAACCCCAAATCCACGTGAGGGACCCCAAAAACAAAGCGGGGACCCCAAAAACCCCCAAATAGGGGTGGGGCACTCACTTTGGGGTGGTTTTTGGGTTTTTTGGGGTCCCTGACGGGGTTTTGGGGTGGGTTTTGGGTTTTTTGGGGTCCCTGACCCCTTTTTTGGGGGCTTTTTTTTGGAGGGTCCCTGACCCCTTTTTGGGGCAGTTTTTGGGGGGTTTTGGGGTGGTTTTGTGGTTTTGGGGTCCCTGAGCCCATTTTGGGGTTTTTGGGGTCCCTGATCCCCTTTTCGGGGTCCCTGATGGGGTTTTGGGGCGGTTTTGGGGTGGTTTTGGGGCAGTTTTGTGGTTTTGGGGTCCCTGATGGGGTTTTGGGGCGGTTTTGGGGTGGTTTTGTGGTTTTGGGGTCCCTGACCGCCTTTGGGTTGGTGTTTGGGTTTTTGGGGTCCCTGACCCGTTTTGGGGCGGTTTTGGGGCGGTTTTGTGTTTTTGGGGTCCCTGACGGGGTTTTGGGTTGGGGTTTGTGTTTTTGGGTCCCCTGATGGGGTTTTGGGGCGGTTTTGGGGCGGTTTTGGGGTGGGTTCTGGGTTTTTGGGGTCCCTGACGGGGTTTTGGGGGTGGTTTTTTGGGGTTTTTGGTGTCCCTGGACCCCATTTTGGGGTCCCTGATGGGGTTTTGGGGCGGTTTTGGGGGCCCTGACGGGGTTTTTGGGGCGGTTTTTGGGGGTCCCTAATGGGGTTTTGGGGCGGTTTTTGGGGTTTTTGGTGTCCCTGACCTCCTTTGGGTTGGTGTTTGGGTTTTTGGGGTCCCTGAGCCCATTTTTGTGTTTTTGGGGTCCCTGACCCCGTTTTGGGGCGGTTTTGGGGCGGGTTTTGGGTTTTTGTGTCCCTGATGGGGTTTTGGGGCGGTTTTGGGGCAGTTTGTGTTTTTGGGGTCCCTGATGGGTTTTGGGGTCCCTGATGGGTTTTTGGGGTCCCTGACGGGTTTTGGGCGGTTTTGGGGCGGTTTTGGGGGTTTTTGGGGTCCCTGACGTGGGTTTTGGGTTGGATTTTGTGTTTTTGGGGTCCCTGACGGGGTTTTTGGGGTTTTTGGGGTCCCTGACTGGGTTTTTGGGGCTGTTTTTGGGGCGGCCAGGAGCTGGTGGAGTTCTACGGGCGGAATTCGCTGCGCGATTGCTTCAAGGGCCTGGACACGACCCTGGCCCTGCCCTACAGAGACCCCGAGAGCCCCGCGGGAGCCCGGGAACCCCGTACGGCACCGGGGTTTATGGGGTTTGGGGGGGTTTGTGGGGTTTTATGGGGGTTTTGTGGGGTTTTGTGGGGTTTTATGGGGTTTTGTGGGGTTTTGTGGGGTTTTTATTGGGTTTTGTGGGGTTTTGTGGGGTTTTATGGGGTTTGTGGGGTTTTGTGGGGTTATGGAGTTATGGGGTTGGGGTTTTATGGGGGTTTGTGGGGTTTTGTGGGGTTTTGGGTTTGGGGTTTGTGGGGGTTTGTGGGGTTTTGTGGGGTTTTTATTGGGTTTTGTGGGGGGTTTTATGGGGTTTTGGGGGGGTTTTATGGGTTGTGGGGTTATGGAGTTATGGGGGTTTTATGGGGGTTTATGGGGGTTTTGTGGGGTTTTATGGGGTTTTGTGGGGTTTTGTGGGGTTTTGTGGGGTTTTATGGGTTTTATGGGGGTTTTATGGGGTTTTATGAGGTTTGGGGTTTGGGGTTTTTATCCGGTTTTGGGGGTTTTATGGGGATTTTATGGGGTTTTATGGGATTTTATGGGGTTTTATGGGGGTTTATGGAGTTATGGGGTTTTGTGGGGTTTTGTGGGGTTTTGTGGGGTTTAATGGGGTTTTATGGGGTTTTATGGGGTTATGGAGTTATGGGGTTATGGTGTTTTGTGGGGGTTTATGGGGGTTTTATGGGGTTTTATGGGGTTTTATGGGATTTTATGGGGTTTGGGGGTTGTGGGGTTATGGGGTTGTGGGTTGTGGGTTATGGGGTTATGGTGTTTTATGGGGGGTTTATGGGGTTTTATGGGGTTTTATGGGGTTTTAAAGGGGGTTTATGGGGTTTTATGGGGTTGTGGGGTTATGGAGTTATGGGGGGTTTATGGGTTGTGGGGTTATGGGCTTTATGGGGCTTTATGGGGTTTTATGGGGTTTTATGGGGTTTTAAGGGGTGTTATGGGGTTGTGTGTTACGGGGGGTTTATGGGGGTTTATGGGGGTTTATGGGGTGTTATGGGGTTTTGTGGGGTTTTATGGGGTTATGGAGTTATGGGGTTTTATGAGGGTTTATGGGGTTTTGTGGGGTTTTATGGGGTTTTGTGGGGTTTTTTGGGGTTTTATGGGGTTTTATGGGGTGTTATGGGGTTTTGTGGGGTTTTGTGGGGTTTATGGGGTTTTGGGGTTTGGGGTTTTATGGGGTTTTGGGGGATTTTGGGGGGTTTATGGGATTTTATGGGGGTTTGGGGTTGGTGGGGGTTATGGAGTTATGGGGTTTTGGGGTTTTACGGGGTTTTATGGGTTGTGGGGTTATGGGGTGTCCACCGTCTGTCCCCTGTGTCCCCTGTCACCGTGTCCCCATGTCCCCTCTGTCCCCTCTGTCCCCTGTGTCCCCAGGTGCCACCCCCAGTTTCAGCTGGATTTGGGGTGTCACCGTGTCCCCTGTGTCCCCAGGTGCCACCCGCAGTTTCGGCTCGGCCAAGGCCCGTTACGCCTTCAGCGCGCGGGACAGGACGGAGCTGTCCCTGCGGGAAGGGGACATCGTGCGCGTCCTGAGCAAGAGGGGACAGCCGGGATGGGTGGAAAGGGGAGATCTACGGGCGGGTACGGCCCTGTCCCCAACCCTGGGGACACTGGGGGACATTGGGGACAGTGGGGACATCAGGACATCAGGGACATCGGGGACATGTGGGATGTTGGGGACACTGGGGACACTGGGGGGACATTGGGGACACTGGGAACACTGGGGGACATTGGGGACACTGCAGGCAATAGGGGCATTGGGGACACTGGGGACACTGGGACATTGGGGATGTTGGGGACACTGGGGACACTGGGGACACTGGGACATCGGGGATGTTGGGGACATTGGGGATGTTCGGGATATTGGGGACATTGGGGATGTTGGGGACATCGTGCGCGTCCTGAGCAAGAGGGGGACAGGCCCGGGTGGTGGAAAGGGGAGATCTACGGGCGGGTATGGCCCTGTCCCCAACCCTGGGGACACTGGGGATGTTGGGGACACTGGGAACACTGGGGGACATTGGGGACACTGGGGACATTGGGGATGTTGGGGATATTGGGGACACTGGGGACATTGGGGACATCGTGCGCGTCCTGAGCAAGAGGGGACAGCCGGGTGGTGGAAAGGGGAGATCTATGGATGGGTATGGCATTGTCCCCAACCCTGGGGACATCGGGGACACTGAGGGACACTGGGGGCATTGGGGACATTGGGGGACATTGAGGATATTGGGGATGTTGGAGACACTGGGGACACTGGGGATATTGTGGACATTGAGGACATCAGGACATCAGGGACATCGGGGACATGTGGGACACTGGGATAATGAGGGCACTGGGGACACCTGGGGGACAATTGGGAACATTGGGAACATGTGGGATGTTGGAGACAT
This sequence comes from Agelaius tricolor, assembly GCF_023055355.1. Classification (NCBI taxonomy): domain Eukaryota; kingdom Metazoa; phylum Chordata; class Aves; order Passeriformes; family Icteridae; genus Agelaius; species Agelaius tricolor. Next base: position 292,865 of record NW_027269376.1, on the reverse strand, counting down.
TGGGGACACCTGGGGGACATGGGGGACACTGGGGACACTGGGGACATCGTGAGTGTCCTCAGCAAGAGGGGACAGCCCAGGTGGTGGAAAGGGAGATCTACGGGCGGGTATGGCCCTGTCCCCAACCCTGGGGGACATCGGGGACAGTGGGGGCATTGGGGACATTGGGGGACATTGGGGACACCACAGGCAATAGGGGCATTGGGGACACTGGGGACACTGGGGACACTGGGGACACTGGGACACCCCTGAGCCTGTCCCCAGGACCGTGTGTCCTCCCTGTCCCCTGACTGTGTCCCCCTGTCCCCTGACCGTGTCCCTCTGTCCCCCGACCGTATCCCCCTGTCCCCTGACCGTGTCCCTCTGTCCCCAGGTCGGTTGGTTTCCCGCCAATTACGTCGACGAGGATTTTTCTGATTATTGCTGATTTTGGGGCCACCCTGATGTCCTCAAGGATGTGCCTGAGGATGTCCCAAATTATGTCCCCAACGATGTCCCAGCGATGTCCCCAAGGATGTCCTCATTGATGTCCCGATGATGTGCCCCAAAGATGTCCCAACGATGTCCCAAATGACATCCCAAGGATGTCCCCAAATGACGTCCCCAAGGATGTCCCCAAGGATGTCCCCAATGATGTCCCTGAGGATGTCCCTGAGGATGTCCCTGATGATGTCCCCAACGACGTCCCAAGGATGTCCCCGGCAATGTCCCCGAGGACGTCCTCATTGATGTCCCCAATGATGTCCCAAGGATGTCCCCAACAATGTCCTGATGATGTCCCAAGGATGTCCGGATGATGTCCTCAGTGATGTTCCCACAATGTCCCAATGATGTCCTCGAGGATGTCCCTGAGGATGCCCCAAATTATGTCCCAGGGATGTCCCCAATGATGTCCCCAACAATGTCCCTGATGATGTTCCCAAGGATGTCCTCATTGATGTCCCGATGACGTCCCCAACGATGTCCCAACGATGTCCCTCAGTGATGTCCCAATGATGTCCTCAAGGACGTCCCCGAGGATGTACCAAAATATGTCCCGATGATGTCCCCAGCAATGTCCCCAATGATGTCCCAAGGATGTCCCCAGCAATGCGCCCAATGATGTCCCCAAGGATGTCCTCACTGATGTCCCAAGGATGTCCCCAACGATGTCCTGATGATGTCCCAAGGATGTCCCCGAGGACGTCCCAATGATGTCCTCAGTGATGTTCCCACAATGTCCCAATGATGTCCTCGAGGATGTCCCCGAGGATGTCCCAAATTATGTCCCAAGGATGTCCCAAATTATGTCCCAAGGATGTCCAACGATGTCCCCAAGATGTCCCCAATGGTGTCCCCAGGGATGTCCTCATTGATGTCCTGATGATGTCCCCAATGATGTCCCCGAGGACATCCCAAGGATGTCCCCAGCAATGTCCCCAACGACCTCCCAAGGATGTCCCCAAGGACGTCCTCATTGATGTCCCTGATGATGTCCCCAACGATGTCCCAAGGATGTCCTCATTGATGTCCCGATGATGTCCCAAACTATGTCCCAAGGATGTCCCCAACGATGTCCCCAATGAATGTCCCCAATGACGTCCCAAGGATGTCCCAAATGACGTCCCCGATGATGTCCCCAAGGATGTCCCCAAGGATGTCCCCAATGACATCCCAAGGATGTCCCCAATGACGTCCCAAGGATGTCCCCAACGATGTCCCCGAGGACGTCCTCATTGATGTCCCCAATGATTGTCCCAGGGATGTCCCCAACGATGTCCTGATGATGTCCCAAGGATGTCCCCAAGGATGTCCCAACAATGTCCCCAGTGATGTCCCAACGATGTCCCCAAGATGTCCCCAATGGTGTCCCCCAGGGATGTCCCCAGGGATGTCCCCAACGATGTCCCAAGGATTTCCCAACAATGTCTCAACAATGTCCTAAGGATTTATTGGTATTTTTTCCCTAATTCTGGGGATTTTGGGGTGAATTCCGGGGATTTTGGGGTGAATTCTGGGGATTTTGGGGTCAGGGGGGGTCCCTCGCACACTCAGGTCAGGGGGGTCCCACAGGAATGACCCCAGTCCCTCCCAGTTCAATCCCAGTATGATCCCAGTAGACACACGAGTTTATTGGAATTTTTTCCCTAATTCCAGGGATTTTGGGGTGAATTCCGGGGATTTTGGGGTGAATTCCCGGGGGATTTTGGGGTGAATTCTGGGATTTTGGGGTCAGGGGGGTCCCTCGCACACTCAGGTCAGGGGGGTCCCACAGAATGACCCCAGTCCCTCCCAGTTCAATCCCAGTATGATCCCAGTATGATCCCAGTTCGATCCCAGTACATACGCAGGTTTATTGTATTTTTTTTTCCCTAATTCCCGGGGATTTTGGGGTGAATTTCGGGGAATTTTGGGGTGAATTCCGGGGATTTTGGGGTCAGGGCGTCCTGCAGGAATGACCCCAGTCCCTCCCAGTTCAATCCCTGTTCAATCCCAGTATGATCCCAGTGAGTTTATTGTTATTTTTTTTTCCCTAATTCCAGGGATTTTGGGGTGAATTCCCGGGGACTTTGGGGTGAATTCCAGGGATTTTGGGGTGAATTCCCGGGATTTTGGGGTGAATTCCTGGGGATTTTGAGGTGAATTCCCAGGGATTTTGGGGTGAATTCCCGGGATTTTTGGGGTGAATTCCCCGGGGATTTTGGGGTGAATTCCGGGGGTTTTGGGGGTGGGGGGGGGGAGTTGGGGATTGGGGGGGAATTCCCAGGGGATTTTTGGGGGGGTGGGGAATTCCCGGGGATTTTGGGGTGAATCCGGGTGAATTCCCGGGATTTTTGGGGTGAATTCCGGGGATTTTGGGGTGAATCAGAGATTTTGGGGTGAATCCCGGGGATTTTGGGGTGAATTCTGGGGATTTTGTGGTGAATTCCCAGGGATTTTTGGGGTGAATTCCCGGGGATTTTTGGGGTGAATTCCCAGGGATTTTTGGGGTGAATTCCCGGGATTTTTGGGGTGAATTCCCAGGGATTTTGGGGTGAATTCCCAGGGATTTTTGGGGTGAATTCCGGGGATTTTGGGGTGAATTCCGGGGATTTTTGGGGTGAATTCCCGGGGATTTTTGGTGTGAATTCCCGGGGATTTTTGGGGTGAATTCCCGGGGATTTTGGGGTGAATTCCAGGGATTTTGGGGTGAATTCCTGGGATTTTGGGGTGAATTCGGGGGTTTTTGGTGTGAATTCCGGGGGATTTTTGGGGTGAATTCCCGGGGATTTTGGGGTGAATTCCTGGGGATTTTTGGGGTGAATTCCCGGGGATTTTTGGGGTGAATTCCGGGGGATTTTTGGGGTGAATTCCCGGGGATTTTGGGGTGAATTCCCGGGGATTTTTGGGGGTGAATTCCCAGGGATTTTGGGGTGAATTCCCAGGGATTTTTGGGGTGAATTCCGGGGATTTTGGGGTGAATTCCGGGGATTTTTGGGGTGAATTCCTGGGGATTTTGGGGTGAATTCCTGGGGATTTTGGGGTGAATTCCAGGGATTTTGGGGTGAATTCCCGGGGATTTTTGGGGTGAATTCCGGGGATTTTGGGGTGAATTCCCAGGGATTTTGGGGTGAATTCCTAGGGATTTTGGGGTGAATTCCCGGGGATTTTTGGGGTGAATTCCGGGGGTTTTTGGTGTGAATTCCCGGGGATTTTTGGGGTGAATTCCGGGGGATTTTTTGGGGTGAATTCCCAGGATTTTGGGGTGAATTCCCGGGGATTTTTGGGGTGAATTCCCAGGGATTTTGGGGTGAATTCCCGGGGATTTTGGGTGAATTCCCAGGGATTTTGGGGTGAATTCCCGGGGATTTAGGGGTGAATTCCGGGGATTTTTGGGGTGAATTCCCGGGATTTTGGGGTGAATTCCCAGGGATTTTGGGGTGAATTCCCGGGGATTTTTGGGGGTGAATTCCCGGGGATTTTTGGGTGAATTCCCGGGGATTTTTGGGGTGAATTCCCGGGGATTTTGGGGTGAATTCCGGGGGATTTTGGGGTGAATTCCTGGGGATTTTTTGGGGTGAATTCCGGGGGTTTTTGGTGTGAATTCTGGGGGATTTTTTGGGGTGAATTCCCGGGGATTTTGGGAGTGAATTCCTGGGGATTTTTGGGGTGAATTCCCGGGGATTTTGGGTGAATTCCGGGGATTTTGGGGTCAGGGGGGTCCTGCAGGAATGACTCCAATCCCTCCCAATTCAATCCCAGTTCAATCCCAGTTCACACGTGAGTTTATTGTTATTTTTTTTTCCCTAAATCCCAGGATTTTGGGGTGAATTCCGGGATTTTGGGGTGAATTCCCGGGGATTTTGGGGTGAATTCCCGGGGATTTTTGGGGTGAATTCCCAGGGATTTTGGGGTGAATTCCGGGGGTTTTGGGGTCAGGAGGGCCCCTCGCACACCCAGGTCAGGGCGGTCTCGCAGGGATAATCGGCCCAGAGCCCGTCGGGCCCCACTGCCGCGCAGTTCTCCAGGCTGCCCCCGTTGGGCTCGCCCTGGTGCCAAAAACTGACCCCGAAAAGGAAACAAAAAAATGGGATCAGGATCAGGAAAATCCCAAAAAAATCCCCCCAAAAAAATCCCGCCCGAAATGAGGCGAAAATGGCGGAAAAAAATCTCCTGAAAATCCCCAAAAATCTTCACTAAATCCCTCCCAAATCCCAAAAATCTTCACCAAATCCCACCCAAATCCCAAAAATCTTCACCAAATCCCCAAAAACCCCCAAAAATCTTCCCCCAAATCCCACCCAAATCCCAAAAATCTTCACTAAATCCCTCCCAAATCCCAAAAATCTTCACCAAATCCCACCCAAATCCCAAAAATCTTCACCAAATCCCCAAAAACCCCCCAAAAATCTTCCCCAAATCCCGCCCGAATCCCAAAAATCCCAAAAATCTTCACCAAATCCCACCCAAATCCCAAAAACCCCAAAATCTTCACCAAATCCCGAAAACCCCAAAAATCTTCACCAAATTCTACCCAAATCCCAAAAATCCCAAAAATCTTCACCAAATCCCACCCAAATCCCAAAAATCTTCACCAAATCCCAAAAACCCCAAAAATCTTCACCAAATCCCACCCAAATCCCGAAAACCCACCCCCAAAATTGTCCAAAATCCCAAAGTCCAGCAAGTCCTTTAAATCCCATAAATAAAACCATAAATTCCTAAAATTATCCAAAATATCCCGTAAATAATCTCAAAATTCCCCTAAATTGTCCCAAAAAAACCCCACCTCAAGTTCCACCCAAATCCCAACCAAATTCTCCCCCAAAACCCCATAAAAATCCCATAAATGACCCCAAAACCCATAAATGGCCCCAAAAATGATGCCAAAAATCCCATAAAAATTCCAAAATCCCATAAATGATCTCATTAATTACCTCAAAACCCCATAAATAACCCCATAAATGAGCCCAAAACCCCCATAAAAATCCATAAATGACCCCAACGAAAACCCCCATAAATAATCCCATAAATGACCCCAAAAACCCCATAAAAATCCCATAAAAATCCCATTATTTACCCCAAAACCCCCATAAATAATCCTATAAATAACCCCATAAATGAGCCCAAAACCCCCATAAAAATCCCATAAATGACCCCCAAAAACCCCCATAAAAATCCCATAAATGACCCAAAACCTCCATAAATGGCCCTCACAAATCCCATAAAAATCCCCAAAACCCCCATAAATGATACCATAAATTACCCCAAAAAACCCATAAAAATCCCATAAATGACCCCAAAACCCCCATAAGTGGCCCAAAAATGACGCCAAAAATCCCATAAAAGTTCCAAAATCCCATAAATGACCCCAAAACCCCCATAAATAATCCCATAAATGTCCCCAGACCTGTCGGGTGTCCCCAGGGCGGTGCCGTTCCCCCAGGTCCAGGTCCCATAAATCCCACAAATGACCCCAAAAACCCCCATAAAAATCCCATAAATTATCCCAATTTACCCCCAAAATCCCATAAAAATCCCATAAATTACCTCAAAAATCCCATAAAAGACCCCAAAACCCCATAAATGACCCCAAATGTCCCCAGACCTGTTCGGTGTCCCCAGGGCGGTGCCGTCCCCCCGGGTCCAGGTCCCATAAATGATCCCAAAAACCCCCATAAATGACCCCATAAATGGTCCCAAAACCCCCATAAATGACCCCAAAACCCCATAAAAATCCCATAAAAGACCCCAAAACCCCATAAATGACCCCAAAAGCCCCAACCTCTCAGGTGTCCCCAGGGCGGTGCCGTCCCCCCGGGTCCAGGTCCCATAAACCCCATAAATGACCCCAAAACCCCCATAAATGACCCCAAAACCCCATAAAAACCCCACAAATGTCCCCAGACCTCTCAGGTGTCCCCAGGGCGGTGCCGTCCCCCCCGGGTCCAGGTCCCATAAATGACCCCAAAACCCCATAAAAACCCCATAAATGTCCCCTAAAATCCCATAAATGTCCCCAAACCTGTCCTGCATCCCCAGGGCGGTGCCGTCCCCCCCGGGTCCAGGTCCCTTCGCTGTCGCTGTCGCGGATCCCGAGCCAGGAGGGGCCCCGGAGCTGGGCCTGCACCAGGGCCTGGAACCAGCACGGACCAGTAGGGACCAGTATGGACCAGTAGGGACCAGTACGGATCAGTATGGGCCAGTAGGGACCAGTATGGACCAGTATAGACCAGTACGGACCAGTATGGACCAGTAGGGACCAGTATGGACCAGTATAAACCAGTACAGACTGGTATGGACCAGTATGGACTGGGATAAACCAGTACGGACCAGTAGGGACCAGCACGGACCAGTAGGGACCAGTAGGGACCAGTATAAACCGGTACGGACCAGTATGGGCCAGTGTGGACCAGTATGGACCAGTATAAACCAGTATAGACCAGTAGGGACCAGTATAAACCAGTATGGACCAGCACGGGCCAGTACGGACCAGTAGGGACCAGTATGGACTGGGATAAACCAGTACAGACCGGTACGGACAGTATAAACCAGTTTGGGCCAGTATGGACTGGGATAAACCAGTATGGACTGGGATAAACCAGTATGGACCAGTACAGACCGGTATAAACCAGTATAGACTGGCACGGACTAGTATGGGCCAGTATGGACCAGTACAGACTGGGATGGACCAGTGTAAACCAGTATGGACCAGTACAGGCCAGTATAAACCAGTAGGGACCAGTAGGGACCAGTAGGGACCCGTATGGACCAGTATGGAGCAGTATGGACTGGGATAAACCACTACGGACCAGTAGAAACCAGTGTGGACCAGTATGGACTGGTATGGGCCAGTATGGACCAGTATAAACCAGTATGGACTGGGATAAACCAGTACAGACCGGTACAGACCAGTATAAACCAGTAGGGGCATTTTTTGGGCGATTTTTTTTCTAATTTTGGGGAATTTTGGGGGGGGATTTTTTTTGGGCGTTTTTTTGGGCGATTTTTTTATTTTTTGGGGAATATTGGGGGGGATTTTTTGGGGGGATTTTTTTGGGATTTTTTGGGGGATTTTTTTGGGGATTTTTGGGGCGATTTTTTTATTTTTTGGGGATTTTGGGGGATTTTTTTGGGATTTTTTTTTTATTTTTTGGGGGGGATTTTTGGGGGGATTTTTTTTTTGGGGGGGGATTTTTTGGGGCGATTTTTTTTTTTATTTTTAGGGATTTTTTTGGGGATTTTTTGGGGCGATTTTTTTTTAATTTTGGGGATTTTTTGGGCGATTTTTTTTTTATTTTTTGGGGGGGGATTTTTTGGGCGATTTTTTTTTTATTTTTTGGGGGATTTTTGGGGGGATTTTTTGGGATTTTTTTAAATTTTTTGGGGGGGATTTTTTCGGGGATTTTTTTTATTTTTTGGGGGATTTTTTGGGCGATTTTTTTTTTTTTATTTCTGGGGGATTTTTTGGGCGATTTTTGGGGGATTTTGGGCGATTTTTTGGGCGATTTTTTTTTATTTTTGGGGGGATTTTTTTGGGGATTTTTTTGGGGACTTCTTTGGGATTTTTTTGGGGATTTTTTTGGGATTTTTTTTTATTTCTGGGGAGATTTTTTGGGCGATTTTTGGGGGATTTTGGGGAATTTTTTTTTATTTTTTGGGAGATTTTTTAAGGGATTTTTTGGGACTTTTTGGGATTTTTTTTGGGGATTTCTGGAATTTGGGCCCTCACCTTCTCCTCCTCATCGTCGACCTCGAGCAGGCGCGCGCCCAGGGCCCAGCAGAAAGTTCTGGAATTGTCCCAGGAGGCGGCGAAGGCGGAGAAGAAATAACAGGAACGGCGGAAAAAAACCCAACCCCGCGAGCAGGGCAGGAAATCTGGGGGGGAAAAACCCCAAATTCGGGGTCGGAACGCGGAAAATCCCAAAGATTTGGGGTCAGGATTGAGAAAATCCCAAAAGATTTGGGGAAAATCCCAAAAGATTTGGGGAAAATCCCAAAGATTTTGGGGTCAGAAATGGGGAAAATCCCAAAAGATTTGGGGGAAAATCCCAAAAATTTGGGGTCAAGATTGGGGAAAATCCCAAAAATTTGGGGTCAAGATTGGGGAAAATCCCAAAAGATTTGGGGAAAATCCCAAATATTTGGGGTCAAGATGGGGAAATTCCAAAAGATTTGGGGTAAAAATGGGGAAAATCCCAAAGATTTTGGGGTCAAAATGGGAAAATCTGGAAAAATTGGGGTCAGGATTGTGAAAATCCCCAAAAATTTGGGGGAAAATCCCAAAAATTTGGGGTCAAAAAGGGGAAAATCCAAAAGATTTGGGGGTCAAAATCCCAAAGATTTGGGGTCAAAATTGGGGAAAATCTGGAAAAATTTGGGTCAGGATTGGGAAAATCCCAAAGATTTTGGGGTCAGGATTGTGAAAATCCCCAAAAATTTGGGGAAAATCCCAAAGATTTTGGGGTCAAAATGGGGGAAATCTGGAAAAAATTTGGGGTCAGGATTGGGGGAAAATCCCAAAAGATTTGGGGAAAATCCCAAAGATTTGGGGAAAATCCAAAAAATTTGGGGTCAAAATGGGAAAAATCTGGAAAAATTTGGGGTCAGGATTGGGAAAATCCCAAAAGATTTGGGGAAAATCCCAAAGATTTTGGGGTCAAAATGGGGAAATGTGGAAAAAATGGGGTCAGGATTGGGGGAAAATCCCAAAAAATTTGGGGAAAATCCCAAAAATTTGGGTCAAAATAGGAAAAATCCCAAAGATTTGGGGTCCAAATGGGGAAAATCCCAAAGATTTGGGGGTCAGGATTGTGAAAATCCCCAAAAATTTGGGGAAAATCCCAAAGATTTTGGGGTCGAAATGGGGAAAATCTGGAAAAATTTGGGGTCAGGATTGGGAAAATCCCAAAAGCTTTGGGAAAATTTGGAAAAAATTGGGAAAATATTTGGGAAAATTGGGGAAAAAATTGTGAAAAATCTGCAAAAATTTGGGAAAATCTGGGAAAATTGGGAAAACTTTGGAAATGTTGGGGAATACTTTGGGAAATTTGGGGAAATTTTGGGAAAATATTGTGGGGAAATTGGGGAAAATTTGGGGAAATATTTTGGAAAAATTGGGGAAAATTTGGGGAAGAGTCCGGGGAAATTGGAGAAAAATTGGGAAAAAATCGGGAAAAACTGGGAAACTTAGGGAAAATTGGGAAAATTTGGGGAAAATTTGGGAAAATCTGGGAAAATTGTGGAAAACTTTGGAAATGTTGGGAATACTTTGGGAAATTTGGGGAAAATTTGGGGAAATATTTTGGGAAATTTGGGGAAAATTGGGGAAAACTGGGAAACTTAGGAAAAAAATTGGGAAAATCCAGAAAAATTGGGGAAATTGAAGAAAATATGGGGAAAATTGGGGGAAAATGGGAAAATGTGGGAAAATATTTTGCGAAAATTGGGCAAAATTTGGGGAAGAGTTGGGGAAATTCGAGAAAAATTGGGAAAAATTGGGAAAATTTGGGAAAATTTGGGAAAATTTGGGAAAATTTGGGAGAAAATTGGGAAAATCTGGGAAAATTGCTGAAAACTTTGGAAATATTGGGGAATACTTTGGGAAATTTGGGGAAAATTTGGGAAGAGTGGGGAAAATTGGAGAAAAATTGGAAAAAATCGGGAAAAACTGGGAAACTTAGGGAAAACTTGGGAAAACTTGGGAAAATTGGGAAAAATTGGGAAAAATTGGGAAAATTTGGGAGAAAATTGGGAAAATCTGGGAAAATTGCAGAAAACTTTGGAAATATTGGGGAATACTTTGGGAAACTTGGGGAAAATTTGGGAAAATATTCTGGGGAAATTTGGGAAAATTGGGGAAAACTGGGAAATGGGAAAAAATTGGGGAAATTGGGGAAAATTTGGGAAATTTGGGGAAAATTTGGGAAAATATTTTGGGGAAGTTGGGGAAAATATTTTGGGAAAATTTGGGAAAATTTGGGAAAATATTGGTGCAAATTGGGGAAAATTTGAACAAGTGTTGGGGGAAATTTGGGAGAAAATTGGGAAAATTAAGAAAAATACTGGGAAAAATTGGGAAAAACTTAGGAAAACTTGGGGAAATCTGTGAAAATTTGGGCAAAGTGAAAATGGGAAAATCTGGGAAAATTGTGGAAAACTTTGGAAATATTGGGGAATACTTTGGGAAATTTGGGGGAAATTGGGAAAATTGGGGAAAATATTTTGCAAAAATTGGGCAAAATTTGGGGAAGAGTCGGGGAAATTCGAGAAAAATTGGAAAAAATTGGGAAAAAACTGGGAAAACTTGGGAAAACTTGGGAAAATTTGGAAAAATTTGGGGAAATTGCAGAAAATATGGGGGAAATTGGGGGGGAAATTTGGGAGAAAACTGGGGAAAGTTCGAGCAAACATTGGGGGAAATTTGGGAAAAAATTGGGAAAATTTGGAAAAATACTGGGAAAAACTTGGGAAAACTTGGGAAAACCTGGAAAAATTTAGGAAAATTGGGGAAAATTTGGGAAACTTGTGGAAAATCTGGGAAATTGGAGAAATTTGGGAAAAAATTGTGAAAAATCTGCAAAAATTGGGAAAAAATTGGGAAAATTTGGGAAAATATTTTGGGAAAATTGGAATTGCAGAAAATATGGGGAAAACTGGGGGAAATTGGGAAAATATTGGGGGAAATTGGGGGGAAATTTGGGAGAAAATTGGGAAAATCTGGGAAAATTGTGGAAAACTGGAAATATTGAGGAATACTTTGGGAAATTTGGGGAAATATTTTGGGGAAATATTTTGGGGAAATTGGGGATAATTGGGGAAAATTTGGGAAAATATTTTGGGAAAATTTGGGAAAATATTTTGCAAAAATTGGGGAAAATATTTTGGGAAAATTTGGGAAAATATTGGTGCAAATTGGGGGAAATTTGGGAGAAAATTGGGAAAATCCGGGGAAAATTGCGGAAAACTTTGGAAATATTGGGGAATACTTTGGGAAACTTGGGAAAAATTTGGGAAAATATTTTGGGAAAATTGGAATTGCAGAAAATATGGGGAAAACTGGGGGAAATTGGGAAAATATTGGTGAAAATTGGGGGGAAATTTGGGGGAAAAATGGGATAATTAAGAAAAATACTGGGAAAAACTTGGGAAAATTGCGGAAAACTTTGGAAATATTGGGGAATACTTTGGAAAATTGGAGAAAAACTGGAAAAATCGGGAAAAACTGGGAAACTTAGGGAAAATTTGGGAAAATTGGGGGAAATTGGGGGAAATTGGAGAAAATTGGGAAACTTAGGAAAAAATTGGGAAAAATTGGGAAATTTGGGAAAATCCAGAAAAATTGGGGAATTGCAGAAAATATGGGGAAAATTAGGTGAAATTGGGGAAAATTTGGGGAAATATTTTGGGAAAATTGGGGAAAATATTTGGCGAAAATTGGGGGAAATTAGGGGGAAATTTGGGAGAAAACTGGGGAAAGTTCGAACAAACGTTGGGGGAAATTTGGGGAAAATTAGCAAAAATACTGGGAAAAACTTGGGAAAATTAAGAAAAATACTGGGAAAAATTGGGAAAACTTGGGAAAACTTGGGAAAATTTGTGGAAATTGTGGCAAAGGGACTCACAGGCCCTGGAGCAGACGTCGCGGTCGGAGCCGTGCGCCAGCCAGCGGCTCCAGTTCCCTTTTCCCAAATTTCCCCAAAAATTCAGGAAAAACTGGGGGAAAACCTGGCGAAATTTTGGGAATCTTGGGAAACTTGTAGAAAATCTGGAAAATTGGGGAAAATTGGGAAAATGGGGGGGAAAAATTGTGAAAAATCCGCAGAAATTGGGGAAAATTGGGGAGAATTGGGAAAATCTGGGAAAATCTGGGAAAACTTTGGAAATATTGGGGAATACTTTGGGAAATTGGGGGAAATTGGGAAAAACTGGGAAACTTAGGAAAAAATTGGGAAAATTTGGAAAAATTTGGGGAAATTTGGGGAAATTTGGGAAAACTTGGGAAAATTGGGAAAAATTGGGAAAATATTGGTGCAAATTGGGGCGGAAATTTGGGAGAAAACTGGGCAAAGTTTGAACAAACATTGGGGGAAATTTGGGAAAAAATTGGGAAAATTAAGAAAAATACTGGGAAAAAAATGGGAAAACTTGGGAAAAAATTGGGAAAACTTGGGAAAAAATTAGGAAATCTTGGGAAAAACTTGGGAAAACTTGGGAAAATCTGTGAAAATTGTGGCAAAGGGACTCACAGGCCCTGGAGCAGACGTCGCGGTCGGAGCCGTGCGCCAGCCAGCGGCTCCAGTTCCCTTTTCCCAAATTTTCCCAAAAATTCAGGAAAAACTGGGGGAAAACCTGGCGAAATTTTGGGACAACCTGGGAAAATTTGGGAAACTTGCAGAAAATCTGGAAAATTGGGGAAAATTGGGAAAATGGGGGGGAAAAAATTGTGAAAAATCTGCAGAAATTGGGGAAAATTGGGAAAATCTGGGAAAATTGCAGAAAACTTTGGAAATGTTGGGGAATACTTGGGAAATTGGGGAAAATTGGGAAAAACTGGGAAACTTAGGAAAAAATTGGGAAAATTTGGAAAAATTGGGGGAAATTGGGAAAATTGGGGGAAATTGGGGGAAATTTGGGGAAATTTGGGAAAACTTGGGAAAATTGGGAAAAATTGGGAAAATTGCAGAAAACTTTGGAAATATTGGGGAATACTTTGGGAAATTTGGGGAAAATTTGGGAAATTATTTTGCAAAAATTGGGGAAAATTTGGGGAAAATTGGGAAAATTTGGGAAAATTGGGGGAAATTGGAGAAAATTGGGAAACTTAGGAAAAAATTGGGAAAAATTGGGAAATTTGGGAAAATCCAGAAAAATTGGGGAATTGCAGAAAATATGGGGAAAATTAGGGGAAATTGGGGAAAATTTGGGGAAATATTTTGGGAAAATTGGGGAAAATATTTGGTGAAAATTGGTGCAAATCGGGGGGAAATTTGGGAGAGAATTGGGGAAAGTTCGAACAAACGTTGGGGGAAATTTGGGAAAATTAGCAAAAATACTGGGAAAAACTTGGGAAAACTTGGGAAAAACTTAGGAAAACTTGGGAAAATTGTGGAAAATTTGTGAAAATTGTGGCAAAGGGACTCACAGGCCCTGGAGCAGACGTCGCGGTCGGAGCCGTGCGCCAGCCAGCGGCTCCAGTTGCCGGTGCCCCCGTAGAGCACCACGCGCTTGTGGCGCTCGTGGCCGAAGTTGAAGTGCAGGGAGGTCCCGGCCAGGCCCAGCAGAGCCCCCCGGGCGCAGCCCCAGCGCTGCAGCCTCGACTCCTCCCGGCACGGCCGCAGCCCCACCAGCGCCGCCGGAGCCTCGCGGGTGGCACCGGCGCAGAGCCCGGAGGCCGCGTGGCGCAGGAGGCCCCCGGGAAGCCACTGGAAGAGCTGGGATGGAGAGGACGGGGAGCAGGGGGACAGCGAGAGCCACTGGCCCGAGGGCACCACGCAGCCAGAGTGGTGCTGGTTGTAGAGCAGGAAGGAGGTGGAGGCTGTGGGGACATGGGGACAGTGAGGGGACACTGAGGGGACAAGGAGGGGACACGGGGACAATGAGGGGACACGGGGACAAGGAGGGGACACGGGGACAAGGAGGGGACGGGGCGACAATGAGGGGACAGGGACACAGGAGGGGTTGGGGACATGGTGGTGGCCACCAGGATTTGGGCAGTGGTCACTGAGAGCCACTGTGGGGACATGGGGACAATGAGGGGACATGGGGACAAGGAGGGGACATGGGGACAGTGAGGGGACAGGGGGATAATGAGGGGACAGGGACACAGGAGGGGACATGGGGACATGGTGGTGGCCACCGGGAGTTGTAGAGCAGGAAGGAGGTGGAGGCTGTGGGGACACGGGGACAATGAGGGGACACTGAGGGGACAAGGAGGGGACACGGGGACAGTGAGGGGACACGGGGACAATGAGGGGACACGGGGACAATGAGGGGACACGTGGTGGCCACCAGGATTTGGCCAATGTAGAACAAGGAGCTGGACACTTGAGGGGACACTGAGGGGACACTGAGGGGACAATGAGGGGACAGGGACACAGGAGGGGTTGGGGACATGGTGGTGGCCACCAGGAGCTGCCCAGGGGTCACTGAGAGCCACTGGCCCGAGGGCACCACGCAGCCCGAGTGGTGCTGGTTGTAGAGCAGGAAGGAGGTGGAGGCTGTGGGGACATGGGGACAGTGAGGGGACACTGAGGGGACAAGGAGGGGACACGGGGACAGAGGAGGGGTTGGGGACATGGTGGTGGCCACCAGGAGCTGCCCGAGTGGCCACCAAATGGTGGCCAATGGAGAGAAGGCAGGAGCCGGACACTGAGGGGACAGGGGGACACTGGGGGGACATGGGGACAGTGAGGGGACAGGGGGACACTGGGGGGACACGGGGACAATGAGGGGATACGTGGTGGCCACCAGGATTTGGGCACAGGGTTCGGTGTAGAGCAGGAAGAATTGGACACTGAGGGGACAATGAGGGGACATTGAGGGGACAGAGACACAGGAGGGATTGGGGACATGGTGGTGGCCACCAGGATTTGGGCAGTGGTCACAGAGAGCCACTGTGGGGACACGGGGACAATGAGGGGACATGGGGACAATGAGGGGACACAGGCACAAGGAGGGGACACGGGGACAATGAGGGGACAGGGACACAGGAGGGGTTGGGGACATGGTGGTGGCCACCGGGAGCTGCCCAGTGGCCACTGAGAGCCACTGTGGGGACATGGGGACAAGGAGGGGACATGGGGACAATGAGGGGACAGGGGGATAATGAGGGGACAGGGACACAGGAGGGGACATGGGGACATGGTGGTGGCCACCGGGAGTTGTAGAGCAGGAAGGAGGTGGAGGCTGTGGGGACACGGGGACAATGAGGGGACACGTGGTGGCCACCAGGATTTGGCCAATGTAGAACAAGGAGCTGGACACTTGAGGGGACACTGAGGGGACACTGAGGGGACAATGAGGGGACAGGGACACAGGAGGGGTTGGGGACATGGTGGTGGCCACCAGGAGTTCATCAGTGGTCACTGAGAGCCACTGGCCCGAGGCCACCACGCAGCCAGAGTGGTGCTGGTTGTAGAGCAGGAAGGAGGTGGAGGCTGTGGGGACACGGGGACAGTGAGGGGACACTGAGGGGACAATGAGGGGACACTGAGGGGACAATGAGGGGACACGGGGACAGTGAGGGGACACGGGGACAAGGAGGGGACGGGGACAATGAGGGGACAGGGGGACAATGAGGGGACAGGGACACAGGAGGGGTTGGGGACATGGTGGTGGCCACCAGGAGTTCACCAGTGGCCACTGAGAGCCACTGTGGGGACACGGGGACAATGAGGGGACACGGGGACAATGAGGGGACACAGGGACAAGGAGGGGACACGGGGACAATGAGGGGACAGGGGAACACATGGTGGTCATCAGGATTTGGGCAGGGGCCACCAGGATTTGGCCAATGTAGAACAAGGAGCTGGACACTGAGGGGACAATGAGGGGACAGGGACACAGGAGGGGCTGGGGACATGGTGGTGGCCACCAGGATTTGGGCAGTGGCAACCAGGAGCTGCCCGAGTGGCCACCAAATGGTGGCCAATGGAGAGAAGGAAGGAGCCGGACACTGAGGGGACACGGGGACAAGGAGGGGACAATGAGAGGACACTGAGGGGACAGGGGGATAATGAGGGGACAGGGACACGGGAGGGGTTGGGGACATGGTGGTGGCCACCAGGAGTTGTAGAGCAGAAAGGAGGTGGAGGCTGTGGGGACACGGGGACAATGAGGGGACACGGGGACAAGGAGGGAACAGGGACACAGGAGGGGACACGGGGACAATGAGGGGACACGGGGACAATGAGGGGACACGTGGTGGCCACCAGGATTTGGGCAATGTAGAACAAGGAGCTGGACACTGAGGGGACCTGGGGACAATGAGGGGACAGGGGGACACTGAGGGGACAGGGGGACAATGAGGGGACAGGGACACAGGAGGGGTTGGGGACATGGTGGTGGCCACCAGGAGTTGTAGAGCAGAAAGGAGGTGGACGCTGTGGGGACACGGGGACAATGAGGGGACACGGGGACAAGGAGGGAACAGGGACACAGGAGGGGACACGGGGACAAGGAGGGGACACGGGGATAAGGAGGGGACAGGGACACCGGAGGGGTTGGGGACATGGTGGTGGCCACCAGGATTTGGGCAGTTGCCACCAAGAGCTGCCCAAGTGGCCACCAAATGGTGGCCAATGGAGAGAAGGAAGGAGCCGGACACTGAGGGGACACGGGGACAAGGAGGGGACATGTGGTGGCCACCAGGATTTGGGCAATGTAGAATAAGGAGCTGGACACTGAGGGGACAGGGGGACACTGAGGGGACAATGAGGGGACAGGGACACAGGAGAGGTTGGGGACATGGTGGTGGCCAGCAGGAGTTGTAGAGCAGGAAGGAGGTGGACACTGTGGGGACATGGGGACAGTGAGGGGACATGGGGACAAGGAGGGGACAGGGAGACAGGAGGGGCTGGGGACATGGTGGTGGCCACCAGGAGTTCACCAGTGGCCACTGAGAGCCACTGTGGGGACATGGGGACAATGAGGGGACAGGGGGACAATGAGGGGACAGGGGAACACATGGTGGTCATCAGGATTTGGGCAGGGGCCACCAGGATTTGGCCAATGTAGAACAAGGAGCTGGACACTGAGGGGACAATGAGGGGACAGGGACACAGGAGGGGTTGGGGACATGGTGGTGGCCACCAGGATTTGGGCAGTGGCAACCAGGAGCTGCCCGAGTGGCCACCAAATGGTGGCCAATGGAGAGAAGGAAGGAGCCGGACACTGAGGGGACAGGGGGACAATGAGGGGACACTGAGGGGACACTGAGGGGACAGGGACACAGGAGGGGTTGGGGACATGGTGGTGGCCACCAGGAGCTGCCCAGTGGTCACTGAGAGCCACTGGCCCGAGGGCACCACGCAGCCGGAGTGGTGCTGGTTGTAGAGCAGGAAGGAGGTGGAGGCTGTGGGGACACGGGGACAATGAGGGGACACGGGGACACGTGGTGGCCATCAGGATGTGGCCAGCAGGAGCTGCCCAATGGCCACCAGGGTTTGGTGTTGACAGGGGAGGAGATGAACACTGGGGGGACAATGAGGGGACAATGAGGGGACAGGGACACGGGAGGGGACACGGGGACACAGGAGGGGTTGGGGACATGGTGGTGGCCACCAGGAGCTGTAGAGCAGGAAGGAGGTGGAGGCTGTGGGGACACGGGGACAATGAGGGGACAGGGGGACAAGGAGGGGACAGGGGGACAGTGAGGGGACACTGAGAGGACACTGAGGGGACAGGGACACAGGAGGGGTTGGGGATGTGGTGGTGGCCACCAGGAGTTGGGCACAGGGTTCAGCGTAGAGCAGGAAGAACTGGACACTGAGGGGACATTGAGGGGACACTGAGGGGACACTGAGGGGACACTGAGGGGACAGGGACACGGGAGGGGTTGGGGACATGGTGGTGGCCACCGGGAGCTGCCCAGTGGCCACTGAGAGCCACTGTGGGGACATGGGGACAATGAGGGGACAAGGAGGGGACACGTGGTGGTCACTGGGAGGTGTCCAGTGGCCACCAGGATTTGGGGCTTGGTGTAGAGCAGGAAGAACTGGACACTGAGGGGACACTGAGGGGACACTGAGGGGACACTGAGGGGACAATGAGGGGACAATGAGGGGACATGGGGACACTGAGGGGACACTGAGGGACACTGAGGGACACTGAGGGGACAGGGACACGGGAGGGGTTGGGGACATGGTGGTGGCCACCAGGATTTGGGCACAGGGTTCGGTGTAGAGCAGGAAGAACTGGACACTGAGAGGACACTGAGGGGACACTGAGAGGACACTGAGGGGACACTGAGGGGACACTGAGGGGACAGGGACACGGGAGGGGTTGGGGACATGGTGGTGGCCACCAGGAGCTGCCCAGGGGCCACCAGGATTGGCCACAGGGCTCGGTGCAGAGCAGGGAGGGGACAACGAAGGGAGGGAACACAGGGACAGGACAGGGAGGTGACACTGGGGACAGGTGGGGACACTGGGGACAGGTGGGGACACTGGGGACAGGGAGGTGACATTGGGGGCAGGGAGGTGACAAGTGCAGGGGACGAGTGACAGGAGACACGGACAGGTGACACCCAGGGACAGGTGACAAGGGACAGGTGGCACTGGGAGGTGGCAGGTGACAATGCACAGGTGACATTGGGAGAGGTGACAGAGACAGGGACAGGTGACAGGTGACAATAGGACAGGTGACAGAGGGACAGGTGACACTGGCACAGGTGACAAAGCACAGGTGACAATGGGACAGGCACAGGTGACAAAGCACAGGTGACAAAGCACAGGTGACAATGGCACAGGTGACACTGGCACAGGCACAGGTGACACAGGACAGGTGACATTGGGACAGGCACAGGTGACACAGGCACAGGTGACACAGGCACAGGTGACACTGGGACAGGGACAGGTGACAATGGGACAGGTGACACTGGGACAGGGACAGGTGACACAGGACAGGTGACACTGGCACAGGCACAGGTGACAAAGCACAGGTGACAATGGCACAGGTGACACAGGACAGGTGACACAGGTGACACAGGTGACACAGGTGACACCAACCTGCCATTGGTGGCGGCTCCTTCGCCTTCTCGGCCTCCAGGGCGGCCTCCAGGGCTGAGACTGCGGGGACACCCAGGGGACACCCAGGGGACACCCAGGGGACACCCGGGGACATTTGGGGACATTGCCCCAAACCCCAAAATGTCCCCAAATTCCCCCCAGATTGCCCCGAAAACAACCGCAGAACAGACGCGAAATCCCCCCAAAAAAATCCCTCCCAAAACCCCCAAAATTCCCCCAAAATCCCCCCAAAATCCCTCCCAAAACGGCCCCAAAACCCCCCAAAATCCCCCCAAAAATCCGCCCCCAAAATGGCCCCAAAACCCCCAAAATTCCCCCAAAATCCCCCCAAAAATCCCTCCCAAAACGGCCCCAAACCCCCCAAAATCCCCCCAAAAATCCCTCCCAAAACGGCCCCAAAACCCCCCAAAATCCCCCAAAAAATTCCTCCCAAAACGGCCCCAAAACCCCCCAAAATTCCCCCAAAATCCCCCCAAAAATCCCTCCCAAAACGGCCCCAACCCCCCCCAAAATTCCCCCAAAATCCCCCCAAAAATCCGCCCCCAAAATGGCCCCAAACCCCCCAAAAATTCCCCCAAAAATTCCCCCAAAATCCCTCCCAAAACGGCCCCAAAACCCCCAAAATTCCCCCAAAATCCCTCCAAAATCCCTCCCAAAACCCCCAAAATTCCCTCCAAAATCCCCCCAAAAATCCGCCCCCAAAACGGCCCCAAAACCCCCAAAATTCCCCCCAAAAATCCGCCCCCAAAACGGCCCCAAAACCCCCAAAATTCCCCCCAAAATCCCCCCAAAAATCCCTCCCAAAATGGCCCCAAAACCCCCCAAAATCCCCCAAAAAATCCCTCCCAAAACGGCCCCAAAACCCCCCAAAATTCCCCCAAAATCCCCCCAAAAATCCCTCCCAAAACGGCCCCAAACCCCCCCAAAATTCCCCCAAAATCCCCCCAAAAATCCGCCCCCAAAATGGCCCCAAACCCCCCAAAAATTCCCCCAAAAATTCCCCCAAAATCCCTCCCAAAACGGCCCCAAAACCCCCAAAATTCCCCCAAAATCCCCCCAAAATCCCTCCCAAAACCCCCAAAATTCCCCCCAAAATCCCCCCAAAAATCCGCCCCCAAAACGGCCCCAAAACCCCCAAAATTCCCCCAAAATCCCCCCAAAAATCCCTCCCAAAACGGCCCCAAAACCCCCCAAAATTCCCCCAAATCCCCCCAAAAATCCGCCCCCAAAATGGCCCCAAAACCCCCAAAAATCCCCCAAAATCCCCCCAAAAATCCCTCCCAAAACGGCCCCAAACCCCCCAAAATTCCCCCCAAAAATCCGCCCCCAAAATGGCCCCAAACCCCCCAAAAATTCCCCCAAAATTCCCCCAAAAATCTCTGAAAATTGCCCCAAAAAATTCCTCGCAAAAGCCCCAAAATCGCTGCAAAATCCACCAAAAATTCCCCCCAAATCCCCCCTGAAATTCCCATAAAATCCCCCCAAAATTCCCCCAAATCCCCCCCAAAATGCCTCAAAATCGTCCCCAAATCCCCCCAAAAATCCTCCAAAAAAAAAATCTCCGCAAATTGCCCCAAATCCTCCCCAAAACCCCAAAATCCACCCAAAATTGCCCCCAAAATCCCCCAAAAATCCACCCAAAAAGCCCCCAAAAATCCTCCTCAAAACAGCCAAAACCCCCCAAAAATCCTCCCAAAATCCCCCCAAAATCCCCAAAACGTAAACAAAAAAATTCCAAAAATTCCCAAAAAAAAAAAAATCCCCAAAAAATCCCCAAGAACTCCCTAAAAAATCCCCCATAAAAATCCCCCCAAAAATCCCAAAATTTTCTAAAAAATCCCCAAAAAATTCCTAAAACATTCCCCCCAAAAACCCCAAAATTTCCCCTAAAAATTCCCAAAAAATAAAAAAAAATCTCAAAAAATTCTAAAAAAATCCCCAAAAACTCTCCCCAAAAATTCCCAAAAATTCCCCCAAAAAATCAAAATTTCCCTAAAAACTTCTAAAAAAATCCCCCAGAAATCCCAAAAAAATCACCAAGAACTCCCCAAAATATCCCCCAAAAAATCCCAAAATTTTCTAAAAAATTCAAAAAAATTCCCAATGTTCCTCTAAAAAATTCTAAAAAAAAAAATCCCAAAAAATCCCCCAAAATTCCCAAGAACTCCGTAAAAAATCCCCAAAAAATCCCAAAATTTCCCCCCAAAAAATCCCAAAATTTCCCCAAAAAATTCTAAAAAAATCCCCAAAGAATCCAAAAAAAATCCCAAAATTTTCAAAAAATACCCAAAAAATTCAAAAAAATTCCCCAAATTTCCCTAAAAAATCCTAAAAAAAATCCCAAAAATTCCCTAAAAAATCTAAAAAAAAATCCCCAAAAAATCCCCAAAATTTCCCCAAAAAATCCCAAAAAAATCCCAAAATTTCCCTAAAAATTTCTAAAAAAAATCCCCAAAAAATCCTAAAAAATCCCCTAAAAATTCTAAAAAAAAATCCCAAAAATTCCCTAAAAAATTCTAAAAAATTCTAAAAAAATCCTCAAAAAATCCCAAAAAATTCCCAAGAACTCCCCAAAAAATCCCCCCAAAAATCCCAAAATTTTCCTTAAAAAATCCCCAAAAATCCCCAAATTTCCCTAAAAAATTCTAAAACAAATCCTAAAAAAATTCCCCCAAATTCCCAAAAATCCCAAAAAAATCCCAAAAAAATCCCCAAAATTTCCAAAAAAATCCCCAAAAAAATAAAAAAAAAATCCCAAAAAATTTTTTTAAAAATTCCCAAAAAATCCTAAAAAATCCCAAAATTTCCCTTAAAAATTCTAAAAAAAAATCCCCCAAAAATCCCAAAAAATCGAAAAAAAAAATCCCCAATAAATCCCCAAAATTTCCAAAAAAAATCCCCAAAAAATCCTAAAAAATCCCCTAAAAATTCCCAAAAAAATTCCCAAATTTCCCCCAAATCCCCGCACTCACTGCGCCGCGCCCCGAGCGTCCCCAGCAGCAGCAGCAGCGTCACCGCCAGGGCCACCAGGGCCACCAGGGCCACCAGGGCCACCCTCGGTGTCACCCGCGGGGTGGGGGAGGGGCGCGCCTTGGGGGGCGGCCCCGCGGTGGGGGAGGGGTCCAGGGGCTCGTAGGGGTCCTCGTCGGGGGGGGGGCGGGGCCGGCCTGGGGGGACACAGAGGGGACAGGGAGGGGACAGGGAGGGGACAGGGAGGGGACAGGGAGGGTGGCACTTGGGGACAGGGCCAGGGACACCTGGGGACAGGGCTGGGGACATCCTTGGGGACACCTAAAGGGGTTGGGGAGAACCTCTGGTGGCACTTGGGGACACGTAAAGGGGTAGGGGACATTTCTGGGGACACCTAAAAGGGTTGGGGACAGGTTTGGGGACACCTAAAGGGGTTGGGGACAGAGCTGGTGGCACTTGGGGACATCTCAAGGGGTTGGGGACAGGTCTGGGGACACCTGGGGACAGGGCCGGGGACACCTAAAGGGGTTGGGGACAGAGCTGGTGGCACTTGGGGACATCTAAAAGGGTTGGGGACAGGTTTGGGGACATCTGGAGGAGTTGGGGACAGGTTTGGGGACATCTGGAGGAGTTGGGGACAGGTTTGGGGACATCTAAAGGGGTTGGGGACACCTCTGGTGGCACCTGGGGACACATTTGGAGGGGCTGGGGACAGTTCTGGGGACATCCTTGGGGACATCTCAAGGGGTTGGGGACACATTTGGGGACATCTACAGCAGTTGGAGACAGCTCTGGTGGCACTTGGGGACACCTAAAGGGGTTGGGGAGAGCTCTGGTGGCACTTGGGGACACATTTGGGGACACCTAAAGGGGTTGGGGACAGCTCTGGTGGCACTTGGGGACAGGTCTGGGGACATCCAAAGGGGTTGGGGACAGGTTTGGGGACATCTGGAGGAGTTGGGGACAGGTTTGGGGACAGATTTGGGGACATCTCAAGGGGTTGGGGACAGCTGTGGTGGCACTTGGGGACACATTTGGGGACATCCAAAGGGGTTGGGGACAGCTCTGGTGGCACTTGGGGACATCTAAAGGGGTTGGGGACACATTTGGGGACATCTGGAGGTGTTGGGGACAGCTCTGATGGCACTTGGGGACACGTAAGGGGGTTGAGGACATTTCTGGGGACACCTAAAGGGGTTTGGGGACAGCCTGGGGGGGACACAGGGGACAGGGAGGGTGGCACTTGGGGACATCTAAAGGGGTTGGGGACACCTGTGGACAGCTCTGGTGCCACTTGGGGACATCCAAAGGGGTTGGGGACAGTTCTGGGGACATCTAAAGGGGTTTGGGGACAGCCTGGGGGGACACAGGGGACAGGGAGGGGACACAGGGGACAGGGCTGGGGACATCTAAAGGGGTTGGGGACAGCCCTGGTGGCACTTGGGGACATCTTTGGGGACATCTAAAGGGGTTGGGGACAGATTTGGGGACATCTGGAGGGTTTGGGGACATCTAAAGGGGTTGTGGACACCTGTGGTGGCACTTGGGGACAGCTCTGGGGACATCCAAAGGGGTTGGGGACATCCGTGGGGACATCTGGAGGGGTTGGGGACAGTTCTGGGGACATCCAAAGGGGTTGGGGACACCTCTGGTGGCACCTGGGGACACCTTTGGGGACATCTAAAGGGGTTGGGGACAGCTGCCAGGTGCCACCACCCACCCTGGGGACACCTTTTGGTCACCTGGGACAGGGAGGTGACACTGAGGTGACACCGGGGACATTGAGGTGACACCGGGGACAGGACAGGGGAGGTGACATCGAGGACATGGAGGTGACAGTGAGGTGACACTGAGGACAGGACAGGGAGGTGACACTGAGGTGACATTGGGGACAGGACAGGGGAGGTGACACTGAGGACAGGGAAGTGACATTGAGGTGACACCGGGGACACTGAGGTGACACCGGGGACAGGACAGGGAGGTGACACTGAGGTGACACCAAGGATGGGGAGGTGACACTGAGGTGACATTGGGGACAGGGAGGTGAGACCAAAGACAGGAAGGTGACACTGAGGACAGGGGAGTGACGTTGAGGTGACATTGGGGACATGGAGGTGACACCGAGGATGGGGAGATGACACTGAGGACAGGACGGGGAGGTGACAGTGAGGTGACACCAAGGACAGGACAGGACAAAATGAGGTGACACCAAGGGCAGGGAGGTGACACTGAGGTGACATTGAAGACAGGGAGGTGACACTGGGGACATTGAGGTGACACCAATGATGGGGAGGTGACATTAAGGTGACACCAGGGACATGGAGGTGACACCGAGGACAGGACGGGGAGGTGACATTGGGGACAGGGAGGTGACACTGGGGACAGGACAGGGAGGTGACACTGAGGTGACATTGAGGACAGGGAGGTGACATTGGGGACATGGAGGTGACACTGAGGTGACACCGGGGACAGGACAGGGGAGGTGACATTGAGGACAGGGAGGTGACACTGGGGACAGGACAGGGAGGTGACACTGAGGTGACATTGGGGACACTGAGGTGACACCAAGGACGGGGAGGTGACACTGAGGTGACATTGGGGACACGGAGGTGACACGGAGGTGACACTGGGGACATGGAGGTGACACTGAGGTGACACTGAGGTGACACTGGGGACATCAGTGGCCATACCTTCCCCAGCTGCCCAGGCTGTGTCCAGCGCCGTCTCCACGTTCCCGTACATTGTCCCCAATGTCCCCAATGTCCCCAATGTCCCCAACCGTGTCCCCAACGTCCCCAGCCCTGTCCCCGCTGATAACGCCCGCAGGGGACAAGGGGGGGACAGGATGTGGCCTCAGTGTCCCCTCCCTGTGGTGGCCTCAGTGTCCCCTCCCTGTGGTGGCCTCGGTGTCCCCTCCCTCCCTGTCCCAATGGAGGTGGCACCAGGGCACTGTCCCCAACCTGGGCTCGGCCGGGGTGGCACCCAATGTCACCAAGGTGTCCCCAAGGCCAAGGTGTCCCCAAGGCCAAGGTGTCCCCAAGGTGGCCTCCAGGGTGTCACTGTCACCGTGGTGTCCCTTGGGTGGTGTCACCAAGCCCAGGGTGTCCCCAAGGTGTCCCCAGGCCCCTGTCCCTGTCCCCAGAATGTCCCCAGAGTGTCCCCAAGGTGTCCCCAAGCCCCTGTCCCTGTCCCCAAGGTGTCCCCACGCCCTGGCTGTGCCTGTCCCCAAGGGGGGGGTGGCACTGTCCCCACAGTGTCCCCACGGTGTCCCCACAGTGTCCCCAGGCCCCTGTCCCTGTCCCCAAGGGGGGGTGGCACTGTCCCCACGGTGTCCCCACAGTGTCCCCACAGTGTCCCCGAGCCCCTGTCCCTGTCCCCAAGATGTCCCCAAGCCCTGGCTGTGCCTGTCCCCAAGGGGGGGTGGCACTGTCCCCACAGTGTCCCCACAGTGTCCCCAGCCCCGCCCCTGTCCCTGTCCCCGGATGTCCCCAGGGCCCCACAGGAAGAGCCGGGCGCTATCGGCCCCGGCCAGACCCGGCCACCTCCTGACACCAAATGTCACCAAATGTCCCCTCAGTGTCACCTCCTGTCCCCTGGGTCACCAAATGTCCCCTCAGTGTCCCCTCAGTGTCCCCTCAGTGTCCCCACAGTGCGCCCTCACACTCTGAGGGGACACTTGGGGACACTGAGGTGACATTGAGGGAACACTGAGAGGGAGTTTGGTGACATCGGGTGACATTTGGTGACACTGAGGGGACATTTCAGAACACTGAGGGGACACGGGGAACATTCGGCTGACATTTGGGGACACTGAAGGGACCTTTGGCGACATTTGGGGGACACTGAAGTGACACACGCAGCGCGGTCGCCATTGCCATCCCCACATTTCCCGCCCCCAACCCGAGCCGCGTTGCGATTGGTAGATGCTGCTGATTGACACACGTGCGGACCAATCGGAAGAGAGCACCGCCCAAACGCGGAAGTGCTGGACTTCAAGATGGAGTGTCCCACCTCTCAGCACTGTGATTGGTTGGGACTACTGATTGATAGGCGAGCGGGCCAATAAAAAGAGGCCCAGAAACCGCATTTCGATTGGCTTGTCATTTTAATTGACGCAAACGAGGGCTAATCAGAACAAAGCACCGCCCAAACCAGGAAGAAAAACACCTCAGGGTCTCATCCCCTCCGCTCTGTGATTGGCTGATCCCTCTGATTGACAGCCCCAGCAACCAATCACCACCGCGTTTTTTTTCCCCCAAAACCGGAAGCGCTAATGTAAAGCCCAAAACCCGGGAACATTTTGAGGCAAAACCGAGAAATTTTGGGATTTTCCTTTTTTATTTTCATTCCCTCTCCTCGGGCAGCGCCTTTTGGGGCCTCTTCTGCAGCAACTTCCGCGCTGGGGATCCCTGCAGCCTCCGGAACGCTCTGGAAGCTGCAAAAAAAAAACCCCAAAAATTTCCCGCCCAAGATTTCCAGGATTTTGGCCAATTTTGGGCGAATTTTTGTGGGTTTTTTCTCACCCAGCTGCTCCGAGAGGCCGCTGAGGAAGCTCCTGCTCTGCTGGTGGAATTCCAGCACCATTTTCCCGGCTTGTTGTGCCTCATCCACCTGGGAAAAACCCAAAAATTCCCCAAAAAATCGCCAAAAATCGGGGGGAAATTGGGGGATTTTGCCAAATTTGGGGTTTTTTGCCCCAGAATTCTGACCAGGAGGCGGAGCTGGTGCAGGGCCGGGCGCTGCTGGGCCAGGACGGAGCCGTAGTCGGGTCTGGGGCCCGGGAGGGGGGAGGGGAGAGCGGGGGGAGGGGCAAAGGGGGCGGGGCCAGAGCGGAGCTGCTGCAGAAACCTGGGGGGAAAATGGGGGAAAAAATGGGGATTTTGGGCAAAATGGGGAAAAATGGGGGAAATGGGGAAAATGGGGGAAAATGGGGGGAAATGGGGATTTGGGGGAAATGGGGGAAAATGGGGAAAAATGGGGATTTTGGGCAAAATGGGGAAAATGGGGGGAAAATGGGGATTTTGGGGAAATGGGGGGAAATGGGGATTTTGGGCAAATGGGGGAAAATGGGGATTTGGGAAAATGGGGAAAATGGGGGAAAAAATGGGGATTTTGGGAAAAATGGGGATTTTGGGGAAAAATGGGGGAAAATGGGGATTTTGGGGGAAAATGGGGAAAATGGGGGAAAAAATGGGGATTTTGGGAAAAATGGGGATTTTGGGGAAAAATGGGGGAAAATGGGGATTTGGGGGAAATGGGGAAAAATGGGGGAAAATGGGGATTTTGGGAAAATGGGGATTTTGGGGGATTTTGGGAAAATGGGGAAAATGGGGGAAAGTGGGGGAAAATGGGGGAAAAATGGGGGAAAATGGGGATTTGGGAAAAATGGGGATTTTGGGCAAAATGGGGAAAATGGGGGAAAATGGGGGAAAAATAGGGGAAAAAATGGGGATTTTGGGCAAAATGGGGAAAATGGGGGAAAATGGGGATTTTGGGAAAATGGGGAAAATGGGGGAAAATGGGGATTTTGGGAAAATGGGGGGAATGGGGAAAAAATGGGGATTTTGGGCAAAATGGGGATTTTGGGGGAAAAATGGGGATTATGGGGAAAAATGAGGGAAAATTGGGATTTTGGGGAAATGGGGAAAAATGAGGGAAAATGGGGATTTTGGGGAAATGGGGATTTTGGGAAAAATGGGGGGAAATGGGGATTTTGGGCAAAATGGGGGAAAAATGGGGATTTTGGGCAAAATGGGGGAAAATGGGGAATAAAAATGGGGATTTTGGGGAAATGGGGATTTTGGGGATCAGTGTGGGGATTCTGGGGATGAATGTGGGGATTTTGGGGATAAAAGGGGGAATTTGGGGTTAAAAGGGGAATTTTGGGGTTAAAGAGGGGAATTTTGGGGATCAGTGTGGGAATTTTGGGGTTCAAAAGGGGGAACTTGGGGTTAAAAAGGGGAATTTTGGGGACCAATGTGTGAATTTTGGGGATCAAAAGTGGAATTTTGGGATTAAAGGGGGAATTTGGGGTTCAAAAGAAGAATTTTGGGGTTCAAAGGGGGAACTTGGGGTTCAAAAGGGGAATTTGGGGGTCCCTGTGGGATTTTGGGGTCAAATGTGGGAATTTTGGGGTTAAAAAGGGGAATTTGGGGTGAAAGAGGGGAATTTGGGATTCAAAAGGGGAATTTTGGGGACCAATTTGTGAATTTTGGGATTAAAGGGGGAATTTGGGGTTCAAAAGGGGAATTTTGGGGTTAAAGGGGGAATTTGGGGTTCAAAAGGGGATTTTTGGGGTCAAATGTGGGAATTTTGGGGTTCAAAGGGGAAATTTGAGGTTCAAAAGGGGAATTTTGGGGTTCAATGTGTGAATTTTGGGGTTAAAAAGGGGAATTTGGGGTTCAAAAGGGGAATTTTGGGGATCAGTGTGGGAATTTTGGGGCTCAAGAAGAGAATTTTGGGGTTCAAAAGGGGAATTTGGGGATAAATTTGGGAATTTTGGGGTTCAAAAGGGGAATTTGGGGTTCAGTGTGGGAATTTTGGGGTTCAAAGGGGATTTTTGGGGTTCAATGTGTGAATTTTGGGGTTCAATGTGTGAATTTTGGGGTTCAATGTGGGAATTTTGGGGTTCAATGTGTGAATTTTGGGGTTCAATGTGGGATTTTTGGGGCTCCCTGTGCCCTCTCACCCCGAGGTCTCCTGGCTGCGCTCCCGGTGCTGCTGCAGGAGCCGATCCCAGGCCTGGAGCTCCCCTGAGAGACTGCGGGGACAGGAGGGGACAGAGGGACAGACGGACAGAGGGACAGGGACAGAGGGAGAGGGACAGACAGACACAGGGACAGAGGGACAGGGACAGAGGGACACAGGGACAGAGGGACAGACGGACACAGGGACAGACAGACAGACACAGGGGACAGGAGGGGACAGAGGGACACAGGGACAGAGGGGACAGACGGACACAGGGACAGAGGGATAGAGGGACACAGGGACAGGGACAGAGGGACACAGGGGACAGACGGACACAGGGACACAGGGACAGGGACAGGGACAGACGGACAGAGGGACAGACGGACAGAGGGACAGAGGGACACAGGGACAGAGGGACACAGGGACAGAGGGACAGGGACAGAGGGACACAGGGACAGAGGGGACAGACGGACACAGGGACAGGGACAGAGGGACAGAGGGACACAGGGACAGACAGAGGGACAGGGACAGAGGGACAGAGGGGACAGAGGGACAGAGGGGACACAGGAACAGGGACAGGGACAGGGACAGGGACAGAGGGACACAGGGACAGAGGGACAGGGACAGGGATGGGGACAGGGACAGAGGGACAGGGACAGCTGTGTCCCAGGTGTATCCCAGATGTGTCCCGCACGTGTCCCCCAGGTGTCCCCAAATGTGTCCTTGATGCCCCCAGGTGTGTCCCAGCTGTCCCCAAGGTGTCCCAGGTGTGTCCCAGCTGTCCCCAAGGTCCCACCAGGTGTCCCAGGTGCGTCCCAGGGTCCCCTCCCCACTCCAGGTGTGTCCCCAGGTGTCTCAGGTGTGTCCCCAAGTCCCACCAGATGTCCCCAAATGTCCCAGGTGTCCTTGATGTCCTTAGGGGTGTCCCAGCTGTCCCCAAGGTGTCCCCAGCTCTGTCCCAGGTGTCCCCAATGTCCCAAATGTGTCCTTAGGGGTGTCCCCAATGTCCCCACGGTGTCCCCAATTTCCCCAGGTGTGTCCCAAGTGTCCCCAATGTCCCCAGGGGTGTCCCCAATGTCCCCAAGTTTGTCCCAGGTGTCCCCAAGGTGTCCCCAAGATGTCCCCAGGTGTCCCCAATGTCCCCAAGTTTGTCCCAGGTGTCCCCCAGGTGTCCCCAAGATGTCCCCAATGTCCCCAAGTTTGTCCCAGCTGTCCCCAGGTTTGTCCCAGGTGTCCCCAATGTCCCCAATGTGTCCTTAGGGGTGTCCCCAATGTCCCCAGGTGTGTCCCAGGTGTCCCCAAGGTGTCCCCAAGGTGTCCCCAAGGTGTCCCCAAGGTGTCCCCAGGTGTCCCCAATGTCCCCAAGTTTGTCCCAGCTGTCCCCAATGTCCCCAAGGTGTCCCCCAGGTGTCCCCAAGGGTCCCAGGTGTGTCCTTGATGTCCCCAGGTGTGTCCTTGATGTCCCCAGGTGTCCCCCAGGTGTCCCCAACCCGTCCTTAGGGGTGTTCCAGGTGTCCCCAAGGTGTCCCCCAGGTGTGCCCCAGATGTCCCAGGTGTCCCCAAGTTTGTCCCAAGGTGTCCCTAAGTGTCCCCAGGTGTGTCCCAGGTGTCCCCCAGCTGTCCCCACGGTGTCCCCAATGTCCCCAGGCGTGTCCCAGGTGTCCCCAGGTTTGTCCCAGGTGTCCCCAGTGTCCCCAATGTCCCCAATGTGTCCTTAGGGGTGTCCCCAATGTCCCCAAGGTGTCCCCAGGTGTGTCCCAGGTTTGTCCCAGGTGTCCCCAAGATGTCCCCAATGTCCCCAAGTTTGTCCCAGGTGTCCCAGGTGTCCCCAAGATGTCCCCAATGTCCCCAAGGTGTCCCCAAGATGTCCCCGATGTCCCCAATGTCCCCAATGTGTCCCCAGGTGTGTCCCAGGTGTCCCCATGGTGTCCCCAAGGTGTCCCCAGGTGTGTCCCAGGTGTCCCCATGGTGTCCCCAAGGTGTCCCCAAGGTGTCCCCAGGTTTGTCCCAGGTGTCCCCAAGGTGTCCCCAGGTGTGTCCCAGGTGTCCCCAGGTGTCCCCAAGATGTCCCCAATGTCCCCAGGTTTGTCCCAGGTGTCCCCAAGGTGTCCCCAAGATGTCCCCAGGTGTCCCCAATGTCCCCAAGTTTGTCCCAATGTCCCCAAGGGTCCCAGGTGAGTCCCAGATGTCCCCAAGATGTCCCCAATGTCCCCAGGTGTCCCCAATGTCCCCAAGGTGTCCCCAATGTCCCACCTGGCCATGAGCAGCTTCACCTGCCCCACGGGTCCCTCCAGGGCCGGATCCAGGCAATCCCTGCGGGAAAGGACCCAAAATTCCCCAAAAATTCCCCAATTCTGGGGCAAATCCAGAGAAAATTCCCTAAAATGCCCAAATTTTGGGGCAAATCCAGAGAAAATTCACTAAAAATTCCCAATTTTTTGTTCTTTCTCCCCTTTCCAAACCCAAAAATTCCCATTTTTGGGGCATTTTTTGGGGTTTCCCATGGATTTTCCCCTTTCCAACCCCAAAATTCCCAATTTTTAAAAATTTTTTCTGGATCTTTTCCCCTTTTCAAACCCCAAAATTCCCAATTTTTTCCCCTTTTCCAACCCCAAAATTCCCAATTTTTTGGGGTTTTTTTCCCTTTCCCAAACCCCAAAATTCCCAATTTTTTTTTAGAATTTTTCTGGATTTTTTTTCCCCTTTCCAACCCCAAAATTCCCAATTTTTCCCCCATTCCCAACCCCAAAATTCCCCATTTTTTCTTCTTTTTTCCCCTTTCCAAACCCCAAAATTCCCAATTTTTTCCCCTTTCCAACCCCAAAATTCCCAATTTTTTGTTCTTTTTTCCCTTTCCAAACCCCAAAATTCCCAATTTTTTGTTCTTTTTCTCCTTTCTCATCCTGAAAATTCCCAATTTTTTCCCTTTTTCAACCCCGAAATTCCCAATTTTTAAAAAATTTTTCTGGATTTTTTCCCCTTTCCCAACCCCAAAATTCCCCAATTTTTGGGGTTTTTGCCCCAAATCTGGAGAAAATTCCCCAAAATTCCCAATTTTTTCCCCTTTCAAACCCCAAAATTCCCAATTTTTGGTTCTTTTTCCCCCTTTTCCATCCCCAAAATTCCCAATTTTTGGGTTTTTTTTCCCTTTCCCAAACCCTAAAATTCCCAATTTTTTCCCCATTCCAAACCCTAAAATTCCCAATTTTTTTAGAATTTTTCTGGATTTTTTTTCCCTTTCCCATCCCCAAAATTCCCAATTTTTTTCCCTTTCCCATCCCCAAAATTCCCAATTTTTTCCCATTTCCAACCCCAAAATTCCCAATTTTTTCCCCTTTCCAACCCCAAAAATTCCCAATTTTTAAAAATTTTTCTGGATTTTTTCCCCTTTCCCAAACCCCAAATTCCCAATTTTTCCCCTTTTCCAACCCCAAAATTCCCAATTTTTTGGTTTTTTTTTCCCTTTCCCAAACCCCAAAATTCCCAATTTTTTAAAGTTTTTTCTGGATTATTTCCCCTTTTCCATCCCCAAAATTCCCAATTTTTTGGGGTTTTTTTTCCCTTTCCCAAACCCTAAAATTCCCAATTTTTTCCCCATTCCAAACCCTAAAATTCCCAATTTTTTTAGAATTTTTCTGGATTTTTTTTCCCTTTCCCATCCCCAAAATTCCCAATTTTTTTCCCCTTTCCAACCCCAAAATTCCCAATTTTTCCCCATTCCAAATCCCAAAATTCCCAATTTTTTGTTCTTTTTCCCTTTCCAACCCCAAAATTCCCAATTTTTTCCCCTTTCCCAACCCCAAAATTCCCAATTTTTTCCCATTTCCACCCCCAAAATTCCCAATTTTTTCCCCTTTCCCAACCCCAAAATTCCCAATTTTTTCCCATTTCCACCCCCAAAATTCCCAATTTTTTCCCCATTCCCACCCCCAAAATTCCCAATTTTTTGTTCTTTTTCCCTTTCCAACCCCAAAATTCCCAATTTTTTCCCCTTTCCCACCCCCAAAATTCCCAATTTTTTCCCATTTCCAACCCCAAAATTCCCAATTTTTTCCCTTTCCCATCCCCAAAATTCCCAATTTTTTCCCTTTTCCAACCCCAAAATTCCCAATTTTTCCCCATTCCAAATCCCAAAATTCCCAATTTTTGGTTCTTTTTACCCCTATTCAAACCCCAAAATTCCCAATTTTTTCCCATTTCCACCCCCAAAATTCCCAATTTTTTCCCCATTCCCAACCCCAAAATTCCCATTTTTGGTTCTTTTCCCTTTTCCACCCTGAATTTCCCCAATTTTGGGTTTTTTGCCCCAACTCCTCACCCTGGGGCTGGTTCCAGGCAGTTCCTGAGGGTCCCATCCTGGAGCAGCCTCTGCAGGAGCCTCTGCAGCTGCTCCGAGCCCTTCAGCGCTGGGAAATAGCAAAAATATTCATTAATTAATTAAAAATCAACCGGAATTAATTAATTACCAATTATCCATTAATTACTAATTCATCCTAGTGGGATTTAGGGGTTTAGGGGCATTTTCCCGATTGATTTTTACCCAAAATTCCCCAATTTTGGAGGAATCAGGAACCCCCAGGAGTTTTTTTAATCCCCCAAATTAATTAATTATTAATTATGAATTAATTGTCAATTAATTGTCAATGAATTATTAATTAATGGTTAATTAATTCCATTTTTCTCATTTTCCCGATTATTTTTTACCCAAACTCCCCAATTTTGGAGGAATCAGGAACCCCCAGGAGTGTTTTTAATTTTCCCCCAATTAATGATCAATTATAAATTATTAATTAGTTATTAATTAATCGCTAATTAATTACATTTTTTCTCATTTTCCCGATTATTTTTTACCCAAATTCCCCAATTTTGGAGGAATCAGGAACCCCCAGGAATCCCCCAGGAGCTTTTTTAATTCCTCCCCCCCAATTAATTATCGATTAATTATTAATTAATCGTTAATTAATTCCATTTTTTCTCATTTTCCCGATAATTTTTACCCAAATTCCCGAATTTTGGAGGAATCAGGAACCCCCAGGACCCTTTTTGACCCCCCCCCCAATAATTACCTAATAATTAATTATCAATTAATCGTTAATTAATTGATAATTAATTGGTAATTAATTCAATTTTTTTTCATTTTCCCAATTATTTTTTACCCGGATTTTTGAAGGAATCAGGAAAACCCAGGAGCTTTTTTAATTTTCCCTCCCAATTAATTATTGATTAATTATCAATTAATTGACAATTACTCATTAATTAATTCCATTTTTTCTCATTTTCCCGATTAATTTTACCCAAATTCCCCAATTTTGGAGGAATCAGGAACCCCCAGGAGCTTTTCTGATTTCCCCAATAATTACCTAATAATTAATTATCAATTAATCGTTAATTAATTGATAATTAATTGGTAATTAATTCAAATTTTTCTCATTTTCCCGATTATTTTTTACCCAAATTCCCCAATTTTAGAAGAATCAGGAACCCCCAGGAGCTTTTTTAATTCCTCCTCCCCAATTAATTAGCGATTAATTATTAATTAAACGTTAATTAATTCCATTTTTTCTCATTTTCCCGATTATTTTTTACCCGAATTTTGGAGGAATCAGGAACACCCAGGAGCTTTTTTGATTTCCCCCCAATTAATTAATTAATTAATAATTAATTACCAATTAATGGTTAATTAATGGTTAATTAATTCCATTTTTTCTCATTTTCCCGATTATTTTTTACCCAAATTCCCAAATTTTGGAGGAATCAGGAACCCCCAGAAGCTTTTTAAATTCCTCTCCCAGTTAATTATTAACTATTAATAAATTATTAATTAATCGTTAATTAATTCAATTTTTTCTCATTTTCCTTTCCTGATTAATTTTTACCAAATTTCCCGAATTTTGGAGGAATCAGGAACCCCCAGGAGCCTTTTTGAAATCCCCCCAAATTAATTAGTGATTAATCATTAATTAATTTCTAATTAATTGATCGTTAATTCCATTTTTTCTCATTTTCCCGATTATTTTTTACCCAAATCCCCGAATTTTGGAAGAATCAGGAACCCCCAGGAGCTTTTTTGATTTTCCCCAATTAATTATTGATTAATCGTTAATTAATTGTTAATTAATTCAAATTTTTCTCATTTTCCCAATTATTTTTTA
The DNA here is from genome assembly GCF_023055355.1 of Agelaius tricolor. Taxonomy (NCBI): domain Eukaryota; kingdom Metazoa; phylum Chordata; class Aves; order Passeriformes; family Icteridae; genus Agelaius; species Agelaius tricolor. Next base: position 257,848 of record NW_027269376.1, on the reverse strand, counting down.
CCCGAATTTTGGAGGAATCAGGAACCCCCAGGACCCTTTTTGATCCCTCCCAATAATTAAATAAAAATTAATTAATAATAATTAATTATCAACTAATTAATAATAGTTAATTATCGATTAATTATTCCTGAATTTCGCTGGTTTTTCCTCCCAAATTCCCGAATTTTGGAGGAATCAGGAACCCCCAGGAGCTTTTTGACCCCCCCAGTAATTAAATAAAAATTAATTAATAATAAATAATTATCAATTAACTAATACTAATAATTAATTATCAATTAATTATTCCTGAATTTCACTGGTTTTTCCCCCCAAATCCCCAATTTTGGAGCTTTTCCCCCCATTTTGGGCGTTGGAAATTTGGGGATTTTGGGGGGAAAATGGGAAATTTGGGGATTTTGGGGGAAAATGGGAAATTTGGGGATTTTGGGGGGAAAATGCAAAATTTGGGGATTTTGGGTCCATTTTGGGTCCCAACCTTGGGCAGAGAAAAGCTCGGGGTCGAATCCAGGGGAGCCCCGCAGGTCCTGCTGCAGCTGCCGGGCACAGAACTGGGGAAAAATGGGGGAAAAACGTCAGGAAATGGGAAAAATGGAACTAAAAATGGGGAAAAACGTCAGGAAATGGGAAAAATGGAACTAAAAATGGGGAAAAACGTCAGGAAATGGGAAAAATGGAACTAAAAATGGGGAAAATGGAACCAAAAATGGGGAAAAAGGTCAGGAAATGGGGAAAATCCAAACAGAAATGGGGAAAAACGTCAGGAAATGGGAAAAATGGAACTAAAAATGGGGAAAAACGTCAGGAAATGGGAAAATCCAAACAGAAATGGGGAAAAACGTCAGGAAATGGGAAAAATGGAACTAAAAATGGGGAAAAATGGAACTAAAAATGGGGAAAAAGGTCAGGAAATGGGGAAAATCCAAACAGAAATGGGGAAAAACGTCAGGAAATGGGGAAAATGGAACTAAAAATGGGGGAAAACGTCAGGAAATGGGAAAAATCCAAACAAAAATGGGGGAAATGGAACCAAAATGGGGAAAAACGTCAGGAAATGGGGAAAATGCAACCAAAAATGGGGAAAAACGTCAGGAATTGGGAAAAATCCAAACAGAAATGGGGAAAAATGGGGAAAAAACGTCAGGAAATGGGGAAAATGGAACTAAAAATGGGGAAAAACGTCAGGAAATGGGAAAAATGGAACTAAAAATGGGGAAAAACATCAGGAAATGGGGAAAATCCAAACAGAAATGGGGGAAAAACGTCAGGAAATGGGAAAAATCCAAACAGAAATGGGGAAAAACGTCAGGAAATGGGAAAAATCTGTCAGAAAATGGGGGAAAAACGTCAGGAAATGGGGAAAATGGAACTAAAAATGCGGGGAAACGTCAGGAAATGGGAAAAATGCATCAAAAATGGGAAAAAACGTCAGGAAATGGGAAAAATCCAAACAGAAATGGGGGAAAATGTCAGGAAATGGGGAAAATGGAACTAAAAATGGGGAAAATCTGTCAGGAAATGGGAAAAATGGAACTAAAAATGGGGAAAAAACGTCAGGAAATGGGAAAAATGGAACTAAAAATGGGGAAAAACGTCAGGAAATGGGAAAAATCCAAACAGAAATTGGGAAAAACGTCAGGAAATGGGGAAAAAACGTCAGGAAATGGGAAAAATGGAACTAAAAATGGGGAAAAACATCAGGAAATGGGGAAAATCCAAACAGAAATGGGGAAAAACGTCAGGAAATGCGAAAAATCCAAACAAAAATGGGGAAAAATGGGGAAAAACGTCAGGAAATGGGGAAAAATCTGTCAGAAAATGGGGAAAATCTAAACAAAAATGGGGGAAAATGGGGGAAAACGTCAGGAAATGGGGAAAATGCATCAAAAATGGGGGAAAAACATCAGGAAATGGGGGAAATCTGTCAGAAAATGGGGAAAAATGGAACTAAAAATGGGGAAAAACGTCAGGAAATGGGAAAAATGGAACTAAAAATGGGGAAAAACATCAGGAAATGGGAAAAATGGAACTAAAAATGGGGAAAAACGTCAGGAAATGGGGAAAATCCATCAAAAATGGGGAAAAAACGTCAGGAGATGGGAAAAATCCATCAAAAATGGGGAAAAAACGTCAGGAGATGGGAAAAATCCATCAAAAATGGGGAAAAAACGTCAGGAGATGGGAAAAATCCATCAAAAATGGGGAAAAAACGTCAGGAGATGGGAAAAATCCATCAAAAATGGGGGAAAACGTCAGGAAATGGGAAAAATCCATCAAAAATGGGGGAAAACGTCAGGAAATGGGGAAAATCCAAACAGAACTGGGAAAAAATGGGGGAAAAACGTCAGGAAATGAGAAAAATGGAACTCAAAATGGGGAAAAACGTCAGGAAATGGGAAAAATGGAACTAAAAATGGGGAAAAACGTCAGGAAATGGGGAAAATCCAAACAGAAATGGGGGAAAAACGTCAGGAAATGGGAAAAATCCAAACAAAAATGGGGAAAAATGGGGAAAAACGTCAGGAAATGGGGAAAAATCTGTCAGAAAATGGGGAAAATCTAAACAAAAATGGGGGAAAATGGGGGAAAAATGTCAGGAAATGGGGAAAATGCATCAAAAATGGGGGAAATCTGTCAGAAAATGGGGGAAATCCAAACAAAAATGGGGAAAATGCAACCAAAAATGGGGAAAATCTGTCAGGAAATGGGAAAAATTTGTCAGGAAATGGGGGAAATGCATCAAAAAATGGGGGAAAAACATCAGGAAATGGGAAAAATGGGGGAAATGCAACCAAAAATGGGGAAAATTTGTCAGGAAATGGGAAAAATGGGGGGAAATGGGGAAAAATGGGGAAAATTCATCAGAAAATGGGGAAATTGGCTTTGATGCCGATTTTCTGGGGGTTCCAATAAAGATTTGGAGCCTAAATTCCATTTTTTGTGTGTTTGAGGAGGCGGGGAAAGGATTCCAAGGGGATTTTTGGGAGGAAAATTCCGGAATTTGGGGTGAATTCCAGGATTTTTGGGTGAATTTCTGGAATTTTTGGGGTGAATTTCAGGATTTTGGGGTGAATTTCAGGATTTTGGGGTGAATTCCAGGATTTTGGGGTGAATTTACCTGGAAGCTGGAGAGCAGGAGGAGGGAGAGGCGCTGAACTTCAGGGAGCTCCAGGCTGATGGATTGGCTCAAGTCTGGCACAAAAAGGGTTAAAAATGGCGAACCCCCCCCCCTCCCCCCCCCAAGAGCGGATTTTGATGCAAAGCGCCCTAATTAAGGGTTTTAATGAGGTTAATGAGGTTAATGAGGCCTCACCGGTGACCTCGCGGTGCACGGGGGGCAGCGAGCGGCGGCGGCAGCGGCGCCCCTGGAGGCTGGAGCGGCGCCAGGAGCGGCGGCGGCGCTGAGGGGAGGAGGCGGCGGGAACCGGCGACAAACGGAGCGAATGCGGCTCCTGGCCGGGGCTGAACGGGGAGCTCGGGGCGCCCTTTCCGCTGGGAGCTTGGAAAATCGCCTCAGAGGCCGCGCCTGAGGGGAAAAGAGGAGAAATTGAAAGGTTAATAGGGAGAAAATGGTTATAAAAATGCTCCTCAGCAGCCGCTGCCGAGGCCGCGCCTGAGGGGAAGCCGAGTCTGGGTCTGAGGGGAAAAGAGGAGAAATCAGCAAAAAAAAAAGGGAAAAAGAGAATTTTGGACTTTCGGTTTCTGAATGCAGGAGAGGAGATGATTGTGAAAAACGCCAAGCATTTTTTTCCCTAAATTTTGAAAGTTTAATAGTAAGGAAATGGTTATAAAAATGCTCCTCAGCAGCCGCTGCCGAGTCTGGGTCTGAGGGGAAAAGAGGAGAAATCAGCAAAAAAAAAAAGGGAAAAAGAGAATTTTGGACTTTCGGTTTCTGAATCCATGAGAGGAAATGATTGTGGAAAACGCCAAGGACTTTTATTTCTAAATTTTGCAAGTTTAATAGTGAGAAAATGGTTATAAAAATGCTCCTCAGCAGCCGCTGCCGAGCCCGCACCTGAGGGGAAGCCGAGTCTGGGTCTGAGGGGAAAAGAGGAGAAATCGGCAAAAAAAAAGGGAAAAAGAATTTTGGACTTTCGGTTTCTGAATCCATGAGAGGAAATGATTGTGGAAAACGCCAAGCACTTTTTTCCCTAAATTTTGAAAGTTTAATAGTAAGAAAATGGTTATAAAAATGCTCCTCAGCAGCCGCTGCCGAGCCCGCGCCTGAGGGGAAAAGAGACTCGGTGAGGCCCGGGCTGCTCTCCCCGCTCGGAGTTTCTTGATTCCATGAGAGGGTGAAAACCAGCAAACGCTTGTTTTTCAAAGTATTAAACGCTTGTGGTTTAAAAGTAATAAAACGGCTAAAAGTATTATGGTTAATTGGTTAAAAGTTTTAAACGCCGGCCCTGAGGGGAGGCGGGAACCGGCGACAAACGGAGCGAATGCGGCTCCTGGCCGGGGCTGAACGGGGAGCTCGGGGCGCCCTTTCCGCTGGGAGCTTTGAAAATCGCCTCAGAGGCTGCGCCTGAGGGGAAAAGAGGAGAAATTGAAAGGTTAATAGGGAGAAAATGGTTATAAAAATGCTCCTCAGCAGCCACTGCCGAGGCCGCGCATGAGGGGAAGCCGAGTCTGGGTCTGAGGGGAAAAGAGGAGAAATCAGCAACAAAAAAGGAGAAAAAGAGAATTTTGGACTTTCGGTTTCTGAATCCATGAGAGGAGATGATTGTGAAAAACGCCAAGCATTTTTTTGCCTAAATTTTGAAAGTTTAATAGTAAAGAAATGGTTATAAAAATGCTCCTCAGCAGCCACTGCCGAGTCTGGGTCTGAGGGGAAAAGAGGAGAAATCAAAAAAAAAAAAGGGCAAAAGAGACTCGGTGATACCCGGGCTGCTCGGGGTTACTTGATCCATGAGAGGGTAAACAACGTCAATCAGTTGGTTTTAAAATTTTTAAAGTTTAATAGTAAGAAAATGATTTTAAAATCCCCTCAGCGTCCGCTGCTGAGGCCGGGTCTGAGGGGAAAAGAGGAAAAATCAGGGCAGAAAAAGGAGAAAATAGTCTCGGTGATACCCGGGCTGTGCTGCCCGCTCGGGATTTCTTGATCCATGAGGAGAAATGATTGAGAAAAACTTGTTTTTAAAATGTTAGAAGTTTAATAGTAATAAAATGATTTTAAAATCCCCTCAGCGTCCGCTGCCGAGTTTGGGTCTGAGGAGAAAAGAGGAGAAATCAGCGCAAAAAAGGGGAAAAGAGACTCGGGAATACCTGGGGCTGCGTTGCCCGTTCCGGGTTTCTTGATCCATGAGAGAATATGGTTTTATCAAGGATTTCAGAGCGCTGAACGTGGCTTTTATGGTTTTATTTTTAAGCGAGAGTTCAGTCAAATCCTGGAGGTTTTGGGATTTCTCGGGAACATCCTGGAATTTACCCAACAATTCTGGGATTTTTTGGGGACTTCCAGAGCCTTAAAATCCCAAAGTTGCCCCAAAATCCTGGAATTTTCAAGGCTGGAGAAAGTCCAAAATTCCGCCAGATCCAACTCCCAAGCCCCAAAATCACCCAAACCAGCTCCTCCCACCACACAGAGCTGCGATTTCTCTCCCTGCCCTTACCTGGCGCGACTCCTCCGCTCTCAGGGCTGGCTCCGCCGGGGCATCCCTGAGGGGAGAAACCATTACCAGCCTGAAACCGCGGCCACCCCGCGGCTCCCCCGGCCGGGCCGTGCCCTTCCGGCGCTCACCTCATCCTCCTGCGGCCCGGCCGAACCCCGCGGGGACGGGACCGCGGCCGGACCGGGGGAGCCGCCGGCTCCCGCCGCTGCCTCCGCCATGTCGGTTTCCCGCCACTCGCTTGCCCTCAGCGCTTGCGCATGCGCGGAGCCCGCTCCGGCTTCGCCGCCATCACGGAGCAGGCGCGGGGCGGTGCCTGCCCTCACAGCGGGCGCAGAGCCCGCTCCACCCTTCCCGCCCCTCACCATCTTCCCGCCCTTTTCCCACCCTTCACCATCTTCCCGACCTTTTCCCACCTCCACGGTGTTCCCACCCTTTTCCCATCCCTCACACTCTTCCCACCCCTCACACTCGTCCCGCCCTTTTCCTACTGCCACGGTGTTCCCACCATTCTCCCACCCCTCACACTCTTCCCGCCATTTTCCCCCCCCCACGCTCTTCCCACCCTTTTCCCACCCCTCACAGCGTTCCTGCCATTTTCCCACCCCTCACAATCTTTCCGCCATTTCCCCCCCTCACGCTCTTCCCGCCATTTTCCCACTCCTCATGTCCTTCCCGCCATTTTCCCACCCCTCACACTCTTCCTGCCATTTTCCCACTCCTCACCCTCTCCCCTCCATTTTCCCACCCCTCACACTCTTCCCTCCATTTTCCCACCCCTCACATCTTTCCCTACATTTTCCCACCCTCACGTCCTTCCTGCCATTTTCCCACTCCTCACCCTCTCCCCTCCATTTTCCCACCCCTCACGCTCTTCCCTCCATTTTCCCACCCCTCACGTCCTTCCCTCCATTTTCCCACCCCTCATGTCCTTCCCTCCATTTTCCCACCCCCTCATGTCCTTCCCTCCATTTTCCCACCCCTCACGCTCTTCCCTCCATTTTCCCACCCCTCACGATCTTCCTGCCATTTTCCCACCCCTTACACTCTTCCCTCCATTTTCCCACCCCTCACGATCTTCCCGCCATTTTCCCACCCCTCACGTCCTTCCCTCCATTTTCCCACCCCTCACAAACATCGCGCCCACAGAGCCCAAACCTGAGAGAAAAAAAAAATCAGAAGAAAATGGGAAAAAAAAGGAAAAAAAAAAAGGCTTTGGAAATTTATTTTCTTGGATGAAATCTCACCTGAAAGGGGCAGACTCTGAGAGCAGCACCAGAACGGCACAAACCCCCTCGAATTCCCATAGGGAAATCCCGTGGTTTGGCCGTTTTGTGGTAAATTTGGGGGTTTTCATTTTATTTTTGCACTTTTTCCATCAGAAAAAGTGACGCTGTGGAATTTCCCGATCTGAAATCCCTTGGAATGACACCAGTGGAAGGTCCGGCCTGCGAGCAACGTTCAGTGAGAAGTTTGGTGAAGCGACTTTTCCCATTAATTGGCTCAATTAATTAAGAAAATTTTCCTATAGAATTCTCTCTAGAATTTCCTACAGAAATTCCCTATAGAAAATTCCAATACAGAGAACATCCAATTACAACAGGAGGGGTTTAACTCACCTAGAACCAAAATCCCAGCGTAAAAAACCAGACAAAAAATAAAATAAATCCATTTTTTTTCCACTGTAAAACTGGAGGTTTTTTTTCCCTTCTTCTTCAGGTTCTTTGTGTAAAATCCAAAGATTTTCCTTAAAAACATGGAATTTTCTGAGGCAAAGTGAAGTTATAAATAATTGAGAGGTAGAGGTGCGGCTGCCATCACAATCTATTGGCTCGTTCTGAGGTAATTCATTAATTGGAAGTCAATCATTCTATCGGCCCGGGATTAATTAGCGTTAATTGACCTCTGTCCTCTCTCAAAAAGGTCCTTGAATTAAAAATTAAAGAAGTTTGAATTCTTTAATTGGAGGCGTCGCTGCCCGGGTCGGTGATGGACGAGGGGGTGGCGGCGTCCGGCCAGCTGCCATTGGCCTGAGGGGAAAACAGATTTAATTAATGAAATTAATTCATAATTAAAGAATTAATGCATCCATTTTGAATTAATAAAGACTAAAAGAAATACTCATAATGATAAATGAATAAAATCTATAATATTTTAGAATCTTATGATTATATAACATTAAATTGTAATATATAACATACCATATATAATATATACCACATATAATATACCACATATAATATACCACATATAATATACCATATATAATATACCATATATAATATATAATATATTACATATACTATGTAAAATATAATACTTAATATTTAAATCTCATAAAATTTATATAATAATTTGTATGCAAATATAACTTCTCTATATTATAATTATATATTAAATAGCAAATAATATTAAATATGCTAAAAGCTTTAAAGATTTTCCAGCTTTTCCCCCCATCCCAACACCGGCTATATTGGAAGAAATAAAAAAAAATCAAAATAAAAAAAGATAAAAAATTAAAATTAATTCAAATTAAAAAAAATAAATTAAAAAATTTGAATTTCTTGAGAATATTTAGGAATGAAATCCCCACTGACCTCGAGGGGCTGCGTGGAGAACAAAGAACGGCCCAGGAGGGGCTCCAGGCTCCCCGGCTGCTGCAGGAAACCCACCTGGAAATGGGGCAAAAATGGGCAAAAATGGGCAAAAATGGGCAAAAATGGGCAAAAATGGACAAAAAGCTCTGAAATGGGAATGGCCCAGTCAGAGCTTTCATGGCAGTAAAGGATTGGAGAATTGGGGAAGAAAAAAAGGGAATTTGAATGGGAATTTGATGTGAAAATTGGGGATTTGTGGGTTAAATAATGGGGATTTTAATGGGAATTTGAATGGGAATTTCAATTGAAAATAGGGGAATTATGGGTTTAAAAATGAGAATTTTAATGGGAATTTGATGTGAAAATAGGGGAATTATGGGTTAAATAATGGGAATTTTAATGGGATTTTTATGTGAAAATAGGGGAATTATGGGTTTTAAAATGAGGATTTTAATGGGAATTTGATGTGAAAATAGGGGAATTATGGGTTAAATAATGGGAATTTTAATGGGATTTTTATGTGAAAATAGGGGAATTATGGGGTTGATAATGAGGATTTTAGTGGGAATTTTAATGGGAATTTGAGGGGGAATTTTAATGGGAATTTTATGTGAAAATAGGGGATTTATGGGTTTAATAATGAGGATTTTAATGGGAATTTTAATGGCAATTTTCCCCCATTTTCCACGGCAGAAATTTGGATTTTTCCCCATTTTCCCCCATTTTCCAATAACAGAAATTTGGATTTTTTTCCCAGTTTTTCCCATTTTTTCCCCTTTTTCCCCATTTTCCATAACAGAAATTTGGATTTTTCCCCATTTTTTTCCCATTTTTTTCCTCATTTTCAGGGCAGAAATTTGGATTTTTTCCCCATTTTCCATAACAGAAATTTGGATTTTCCCCCATTTTTCCCCATTTCCAATAACAGAAATTTGAATTTTCCCCATTTTCCATAACAGAAATTTGGATTTTCCCCCATTTTTCCCCATTTCCAATATTTTAAATTGGAATTTTCCCCATTTTCCATAACAGAAATTTGGATTTTTTCCCATTTTTCCCAATTTCCAATATTTTAAATTGGAATTTTCCCCATTTTCTATAACACAAATTTGGATTTTTCCCCATTTTTCCCCATTTCCAATATTTTAAATTGGAATTTTCCCCATTTTCCATAACAGAAATTTGGATTTTTCCCCCATTTTTCCCCATTTCCAATATTATAAATTTGATTTTTCCCCATTTCCTCACCTGCACACTGGGAGGGCTCTGGAAGGGGCCCAGGGGCTCCAGGCTCAGGAAAGGATCCCCAGAATTCTTCATCTTCAGGGACCCCGAGGAGGCTGAGAAACACCAAAAATGGACCCAAAATGACCCAAATTAAACCAGAACAGCAGCTCATTAATTAGCCCGGGGTTAATTGGGGTTTGGCCCCGCCCACCTGAGCAGGGGGAGGAGCCCTGGGAGCCCAAATGAACCAAAATAAATCAAAATAAACCCAAAAAACCTGAAATAAACCAAAAATAAACCCCAAAATAACTGAAATTAAAGAGCAATAGCAGCTCATTAATTAGCCCAGTGTTAATTAAGCTTTAGCCCCGCCCACCTGAGCAGGGGGAGGAGGCCTGGGAGCCAAAATGAACCCAAATAAACCCAAAATTAACCCAAAAAAAACCCCTGAAATAAACCCAAATTAAACCCAATTAAGAGCAATAGCAGCTCATTAATTATCTCTGGGTTAATTGGGGTTTGGCCCCGCCCACCTGAGCAGGGGGCGGGGCCCTGGGAGCCAAAATGAACCCAAATAAATCAAAAATAAACCCAAAAAACCTCAAATAAAGCCCAAATAAAGCCCAAATAACCCCAAAATGACCCCAATTAAAGAGCAATAGCAGCTCATTAATTAGCTCTGGGTTAATTAGGGCTTGGCCCCGCCCACCTGAGCCGGGGGAGGAGCCCTGGGAGCCAAAATGAACCAAAAAAATCCAAATTAATCCAAATAAACCCCAAAAACCCCAAAATAAGGAGCAATCCCAACTCCCCATTGCTGCCAGCAGCTCATTAATTAACCCAGCGTTAATTAAGGTTTAGCCCCGCCCACCTGAGCAGGGGGCGGGGCCCTGGGAGCCAAAATGAACCCAAATAAATCAAAAATAACCCAAAATAAACCCAAAATGCCCCAAAATAAGGAGCAATACCAACTCCCCATTGCTCCCAGCAGCTCATTAATTAGCCCAGTGTTAATTAAGCTTTAGCCCCGCCCACCTGAGCCGAGGTAGGAAAGGGAGGAGGAGCCCTGGGAGCCAAAAGGAACCAAAATAAATCAAAAATAAACCCAAATAACCCCCAAAAAACCCCAAATTAAAGAGCAATCCCAACTCCCCATTGCTCCCAGCAGCTCATTAATTAACCCAGCATTAATTAAGGTTTAGCCCCGCCCACCTGAGCAGGGGGAGGAGCCCTGGGAGCCCAAATGAACCAAAATAAATCAAAATTTATCCAAAAAAACTGCACAAAAAGCCCAAAATAAGGAGCAATCCCAACTCCCCATTGCTCCCAGCAGCTCATTAATTAACCCAGCGTTAATTAAGCTTTAGCCCCGCCCACCTGCGCAGGGGGCGGGGCCCCGGCTGCCCCCATAGGCCTGGGCCTCCTCCTGGAACCTCCCCATGTTCTTCTTGTAGCGAATGCGCTTGTTCCCAAACCAGTTGGAGACCTGGGGGGAAAACCCGAAAATGGGGGAAAATGGGGATTTTTGGGGAGAAAATGGGGATTTTTGGGGAGAAAATGGGGATTTTTGGGGATTTTTTGGATAGAAAATGGGATTTTTCTGGGCTAAAATGGGATTTTTTTGGGGATAAAAAGGGATTTATTGAGGTTCAAATGGGATTTTTTGGGGAGAAAATGGGATTTTTCAGGGTTAAAATGGCATTTATCGGGTTTAAAATGGGATTTTTCTGGGTTAAAATGCCGTTTTTGGGGCTTAAAATGGCACTTTTTGGGGTTCAAATAGGGGTTTTTTTAGGGGGAGTTACAATGGGATTTTTGGGGTTCAAATGGGATTTATCGGGTTTAAAATGGGGTTTTCCTGGGTTACAATGGGGATTTTTGGGGGATAAAAAGGGATTTTTTGGGGATAAAATGGGATTTTTCTGGGTTACAATGGGATTTTTTGGGGTTAAAATGGGATTTTTCTGATTTAAAATGGCATTTTTGGGATTAAAATGGGGGTTTTAGGGTTAAACTGGGGTTTTTTGGGTTAAAAATGACGTTTTTGGGGTTTTCCCTGCAGAATGTGAAATGTCCCTGGGTTCAATGTTTGGGATGGGCTTGTTCCCAAACCAGTTGGAGACCTGGGGGGAAAAACCCAAAAATGGGGAGAAAATGGGGGAAAATGGGGTTTTGGGGAGAATAATGGGGATTTTTGGGGAGAAAATGGGGATTTTGGGGCTTAAAATGGGATTTTTCTGGGTTCAAATGGAGGTTTTTGGGGTTAAAATGGCATTTATCGGGCGTTAAAATGGGATTTTTCTGGGTTAAAATGAGATTTTTTGGGGATAAAATGGGATTTTTCTGGGTTACAATGGGATTTCTGGGGTTAAAATGGGACTTTTTAGGGGGGGTTACAATGGGTTTTCTTGGGTTAAAATGGGATTTTTCTGGACTAAAATGGGATTTTTTGTGGTTACAATGGGATTTTTCTGGACTAAAATGGCATTTTTTGGGAATAAAATAGGATTTTACTGGGTTCAAATGAGGGAGTTTTGGGGGTTAAAATGGGATTTTTCTGGGTTAAAATGTGATTTTTTTGGGGGGGTTACAATGGGATTTTTTGGGTTAAAATGGCAATTTTGGGTTAAAATATCATTTTTTTGGTTAAAATGGCTTTTTTCAGGGTTAAAATGGGATTTTTCTGATTTAAAATGGCGGTTTTGGGGGTTTAAATGGCATTTTTGGGGGTTAAAATGGGATTGTTCCTGCAGAATTTGGAAAATGGGCTGAGGGAAATGGGGAAATTAAAAATGAAATCAAAACTTTTTTTGTTAGGGGTAAAATTGGTACAAATTCGGGGAATTTGCAGCCAACTGACGGGAATTGACCCCAAAATCCTGGGATTTTGCCCAAAAAAACCCAGGAGTTTGCCCCAAAATCCCAGGAATTTTCCCCAAAATTCCATCAATTCTCCCCAAAATTCCGTGAATTCACCCCAAAATCCCAGGAAGTTGCCCCAAAATCTGAATTTTCCAAAAATCGCAGGAATTTTCCCAAAATCCCAGGAATTTGCCCCAAAAATCCCAGGAATTTGCCCCAAAATCCTGGGAATTTGCCCAAAAAAACCCAGGAATTTCCCCCAAAATCCCAGGATTTCACCCCCAAATCCGATGAATTTTCCCCAAAATCCTGGGAATTTGCCCAGAAAACCCCAGGAATTTCCCCCAAAATTCTGTCAATTCTCCCAAAATCCCAAGATTTCACCCCAAAATCCCAGGAATTCTCCCCAAAATCCCAGGAATTTGCCCCAAATCCAATGAATTTTCCCCAAAATTCTGTGAATTCTCCCCAAAATTCCTGAATTTTCCCCAAATTCCATGAATTCACCCCAAAATCCCAGGAATTTGCCCCAAAATCTGAATTTTCCAAAAGTCGCAGGAATTTTCCCAAAATTGCAGGAATTTCCCCCCAAATTCCACAAATTTTCCCAAAATCCCAGGAATTTGTCCAAAAAACCCCAGGAATTTTCCCCAAAATTCCCTGAATTTCCCCCAAAATCTCTGAATTTTCCCAAAATCCCAGGAATTGTCCCCAAAATCCTGGGAATTTGCCCAAAAAAAACCCAGGAATTTGCCCCAAAATCCTGGGAATTTGCCCAAAAAAACCCAGGAATTTGCCCCAAAATTCTGTGAATTCTCCCAAAAATCCCAGGAATTTCCCTCAAAATCCCAGGATATTCCCCCAAATCTCTGAATTTTCCCAAAAATCTCAGGAATTTGCCCCAAAATCCCAGGAATTGTCCCCAAAATCCTGGGAATTTGCCCAAAAAAACCCAGGAATTTCCCCCAAAATCCCAGGAATTCTCCCCAAATCCGATGAATTTTCCCAAAATCCCTGGAATTTTCGCTCCAAAATTCCATCAATTTCCCCCAAAATCCTGGGAATTCAAATCCCAGGAATTTTCCTGCCAAAAAACCCAGGAATTTTCCCCAAAATCCCAGGAATTTTCCCCAAAAATCCCAGGAATTTCCCCCAAAATCCCAGGAATTTGCCCAAAAACCCCTCAGGGATTTGCCCCAAAATCCGATGAATTTTCCCAAAATCCTGGGAATTTGCCCAAAAAAACCCAGGAATTTCCCCCAAAATCCCAGGAATTTTCCCCAAAATTCCATCAATTTCCCTCCAAAATCCCAGGATTTCCCCCCAAAATTCCATGAATTTTCCCAAAATTGCAGGAATTTGCCCCAAAAATCCCAGGATTTCCCCCCAAAATTCCATGAATTTTCCCCAAAATCTCTGAATTTTCCCCAAATTCCCTGAATTTTCCCCAAAATCCTGGGAATTTGCCCAAAGAAAACCCAGGAATTTGCCCCAAAATCCCAGGAATTTCCCCCAAAACCCCCAGGATTTCACTCCCAAATCTCTGAATTTTCCCAAAATCTCGTGAATTTTCCCCAAAATTCCCGGAATTTTCCCCAAAATCCCATGAATTTTCCCCAAATCCATGGATTTCCCCTCACCTGGCAGACGCTGAGGCCAGAATTTGCCCAAAGAAAACCCAGGAATTTCCCCCAAAATCCCAGGAATTTCCCCCCAAAATTCCAAGATTTCTCCCCAAATTCCATGAATTCTCCCCAAAATCCTGGGAATTTGCCCAAAAAACCCAGGAATTTCCCCCAAAATCCCAGGAATTTGCCCAAAAAACCCAGGAATTTGCCCCAAAATCCCAGGAATTTCCCCCAAAATCTCTGAATTTTCCCCAAAATTCCCGGAATTTTCCCCAAATCCCAGGAATTTCCCCAAATCCGATGAATTTTCCCCAAAATTCCTGGAATTTTCCCCGAATCCCAGGAATTTCCCCAAAAAACCCCAGGAATTTCCCCCAAAATCCCAGGATTTTCCCCCAAAATCTCTGAATTTTCCCCAAAATTCCCGGAATTTTCCCCAAATCCGATGAATTTTCCCCAAATCCCGTGAATTTTCCCCAAATTCCCTGAATTTTCCCCAAATCCATGGATTTCCCCTCACCTGGCAGACGCTGAGGCCAGAATTTGCCCAAAGAAAACCCAGGAATTTCCCCCAAAATCCCAGGAATTTCCCCCCAAAATTCCAAGATTTCTCCCCAAATTCCATGAATTCTCCCCAAAATCCTGGGAATTTGCCCAAAAAACCCAGGAATTTCCCCAAAAAACCCCAGGAATTTCCCTCAAAATCCCAGGATTTTCCCCCAAAATCCCGTGAATTTTCCCCAAAATTCCATCAATTTTCCCAAAATCCTATGAATTTTCCCCAAAATCCTATGAATTTTCCCCAAAATCCAGGAATTTCCCTCACCTGGCAGACGCTGAGGCCGCCCCTCCGCGCCAGCTCCTCCTTGGCCGCCTCGCTGGGGTAGGGGCAGCTCAGGTGGGAGTAGAAATATTCATTGAGGGCCTCGGTGGCTGCGCGGCTGAAATTGCGGCGCCTGCGCCTAAAAATGGGGGGAAAATCAAAATATTGGTGAAATAAATCCAATTATTGGGGGAAATAAATCAAATTATTGGGGTTAAATCCAAATATTCTGGGTTATTGGGGGGTAAAAATGGGAAATAAATCAAAATATTGGTGAAATAAATCAAATTATTGGGGGTTTAATGGGAAATAAATCCAATTATTGGGGTTAATTCATTAATCAATGAATTCAGAAATATTCATTGAGGGCCTCGGTGGCTGCGCGGCTGAAATTGCGGCGCCTGCGCCTAAAAATGGGGCAAAAATCAAAATATTGGGAAATAATCAAATTATTGGGGTTAAATCCAAATATTGGGGGTTATTGGGGGGTAAAAATGGGAAAAAATCCAATTATTGGGTGAAATAAATCCAATTATTGGGGGTTTATTGGGAAATAAATGCAATTATTGGGTGAAATAAATCCAATTATTGGGTGAAATAAATCCAATTATTGGGGGTTAAATGGGAAAAAAATCCAATTATTGGGTGAAATAAATCCATTTATTGGGGGTTTATTGGGAAATAAATCCATTTCTTGGGGGTTAAAAATGGGAAATCAATCCAATTATTGGGGTTAATTCATTAATCAATGAATTCAGAAATATTCATTGAGGGCCTCGGTGGCTGCGCGGCTGAAATTGCGGCGCCTGCACCTAAAAATGGGGGAAAATCAAAATATTGGGGGTTAATTTCAAGTATCCACCAAAATTCCACATTTTCCTGAAAAACTCCCAATTTGAGGAGTTTTCCCCTAAAATTCGCTCACCTGGTGTGGAGGAACCTGGACCTGAGCACCACGAGGGCCTCCCAGGGGCTCTGCTTGAGCTGAGCTTGCCATGGATGACACCAACCCAAAAAATTCCAAATTTTTTCACCAAAAATCCACATTTTCCACCAAAAATCCACATTTTTCGACCAAAAATCCACATTTTTCGACCAAAACCCCATAATTGGAGGAATTTTCCCCCAAAATTCCCTCACCTGGTGTGGAGGAACCTGGACCTGAGGACCATGAGGGCCTCCCAGGAGCTCGGCTTGAGCTGAGCTTGACATGGATGACGCCCACCAAAAATCTCCACATTTTTCACCAAAAATCCACATTTTTTCATCAAAATTCCAAAATTTTCCACCAAAAATCCACATTTTTTCCCCAAAACCCCATATTTTGAGGAATTTTCCCCCAGAATTCCCTCACCTGGTGTGGAGGAACCTGGACCTGAGCACCATGAGGGCCTCACAGGGGCTCTGCTTGATCCGAGCTTGCCATGGATGATGTCCACCAAAAAAATCCAAATTTTTCACCAAAAATTCACATTTTTCCACCAAATCTTCACATTTTCCATCAAAAATCCACATTTTTCTACTTTGGGAGGAACTTTTCCCCAAAATTCCCTCACCTGGTGTGGAGGAACCTGGACCTGAGCACCATGAGGGCCTCCCAGGGGCTTGGCTTGAGCTGAGCTTGACATGGATGATGTCCACCAAAAAAATCCAAATTTTTCACCAAAAATTCACATTTTTCCACCAAAAATCCAAATTTTTCCCCCAAAACCCAATAATTTGAGGAGTTTTCCCTCAAAATTTGCTCACCTGGTGTGGAGGAACCTGGACCTGAGGACCATGAGGGCCTCGCAGGAGCTCGGCTTGAGCTGAGCTTGCCATGGATGATGTCCACCAAAAATCCAAATTTTTCACAAAAAATCCAAATTTTTGCCCCAAATATTCACATTTTCCACCAAATCTCCACATTTTTTTCCCCAAAACCCCACAATAATTTGAGGATTTTTCTCCCAAAATGGTCTCACCTGGACCTGAGCACCATGAGGGCCTCCCAGGAGCTCGGCTTGATCCCAGCTTACCATGGATGACGCCCACCAAAAATCTCCACATTTTTCAACAAAAATCCAAATTTTTTGACCAAAAATCCACATTTTTCCTCCAAAACCCCATAATTTGAGGAATTTTTTCCCAAAAATCCCTCACCTGGTGTGGAGGAACCTGGACCTGAGCACCATGAGGGCCTCCCAGGAGCTCGGCTTGGGCTGAGCTTGCCATGGTTGACACCAACCCAAAAATCACATTTTTCACCAAAAATCCACATTTTCCATCAAAAATCCACATTTTCCACCAAAACTCCACATTTTTTCGCCAAAACCCCATAATTTGAGGAATTTTTTCCCAAATTCCCTCACCTGGTGTGGAGGAACCTGGACCTGAGGGTCATGGTGGCCTCCCAGGGGCTCGGCTTGAGCTGAGCTTGACATGGATGACACCCACCAAAAATCTCCACATTTTCCACCAAAAATCCACATTTTTCTACTTTTGGAGGAATTTTTTCCCAGAATTCCCTCACCTGGTGTGGAGGAACCTGGACCTGAGCACCATGAGGGCCTCGCAGGGGCTCTGCTTGGGCTGAGCTTGACATGGATGATGTCCACCAAAAAAATCCAAATTTTTCACCAAAAATTCACATTTTTTGACCAAAAATCCAAATTTTTCCCCCAAAACCCAATAATTTGAGGAGTTTTCCCTCAAAATTTGCTCACCTGGTGTGGAGGAACCTGGACCTGAGGACCATGAGGGCCTCCCAGGGGCTCTGCTTGAGCTGAGCTTGACATGGATGACACCCACCAAAAATCTCCACATTTTTAACCAAAAATCCACATTTTTTCATCAAAATTCCAAAATTTTCCACCAAAAATCCACATTTTTTCCCCAAAACCCCATATTTTGAGGAATTTTCCCCCAGAATTCCCTCACCTGGTGTGGAGGAACCTGGACCTGAGCACCATGAGGGCCTCACAGGGGCTCTGCTTGAGCTGAGCTTGACATGGATGACGCCCACCAAAAATCTCCACATTTTTCACCAAAAATCCACATTTTCCATCAAAAATCCACATTTTTTCCCCAAAACTCCACAATAATTTGAGGATTTTTCTCCCAAAATGGTCTCACCTGGACCTGAGCACCGTGAGGGCCTCCCAGGAGCTCTGCTTGATCCGATCTTACCATGGTTGATGCCCACCAAAAAATCTCCACATTTTTCACTACAAATCTCCACATTTTTCACCAAATATTGACATTTTTCCCCCAAAACCCCATAATTTGAGGAATTTTCCCCAAAACTCCCTCACCTGGTGTGGAGGAACCTGGACCTGAGCACCATGAGGGCCTCCCAGGAGCTCTGCTTGAGCTGAGCTTGCCATGGATGACACCAACCAAAAAATCTCCACATTTTTCACCAAAAATCCAAATTTTTCACCAAAACTCTGGATTTTCTCCAAAAATTTGCTCACCTGGCGTCGAGGAACCTGGACCTGAGCACCATGAGGGCCTCAGAGGGGCTCTGCTTGAGCTGAGCTTCACATGGATGACACCCACCAAAAATGTTCATATTTTCCACCAAAACTCCACATTTTTCACCAAAAATCCACATTTTTCCATCAAATCTCCACATTTTCCACCAAAACTTCACCATTGGAGGAACTTTTTCCAAGAATTCCCTCACCTGGTGTGGAGGAACCTGGACCTGAGGACCATGAGGGCCTCGCACGTGCTCTGCTTGATCCGATCTTACCATGGATGACGCCCACCAAAAAAATCCAAATTTTTCCCCAAAACTCCGGATTTTTGCCCCAAATTCCCTCACCTGGCATCGAGGAACCTGGACCTGAGCACCATGAGGGCCTCACAGGTGCTCTGCTTGAGCTGCAGCTGGATGGAGCTGAACTTGCCCTGGATGGTGCCCACCATGCTCTGCATCTCGCGGGCCCCGATGGGGCGCGTGCGGCTCTGCTCCCGCAGCAGCGACAGCACGTGGGCCGTGAACTCGGAGCATGCCTGGGAAATGGGGGGAAATTGGGGGAAAATTGGGAAATTTAGGGGGAAAAATTGGGAAATTTAGGGGGAAAATGGGAAAAGAAGGGAAAAAATGGGAAAAAATTGGGAAATTTAGGGGTAAAAATGGGAAAAAAGGGAAAAAAAGGGAAAAATTGGGAAATTTAGGGGGAAAATGGGAAAAAAATTGGAAAATTTAGCTGGAAAAATGGGAAAAAATGGGAAAAAAATGGGCAAAAATTGGGAAATTTAGGGGGAAAAATGGGCAAAAAATTGGGAAATTTAGGGGGGAAAGGGGGGGAAATGGGTAAAAAATGGGGGATTTTGGGGGGAAGGGGGGAACATGGGGGGAAATGGGGGGGGAACGGGGGGATTTAGGAGGAAAAATGTGGGGAGGAAAATGGGGAAAAAATGGGAAAAATTGGGAAATTTAGGGAGAAAATGGGGGGGAAATGGGGGAGAAAAGGGGGGAAACGGGGGGGAATATGGGGGAAAATGGGGAAAAATGTGGGGGGAAAATGGGGGATTTGGGGGAAAATGGGGGGGGAATGGGGAAAAATGGGAAAAAATTGGGAAATTTAGGGAGAAAATGGGGGGGAATGGGGGAAAAATGGGGGGAAATGGGGGAGAAATGGGGAAAATGGGGAAAAATGGGGGGGAAAATGGGGGATTTAGGGGGGAAAATGGAGGATTTTTCCCTTAATCCCCTTTAATTTTTTCTTTCATTCCATTGAATTCCTCTGGATTTTCCTCTTAATCCCATTTAATTTTCCCTTTTAATTTCCCCTTTAATCCCCGTTAACTCCCAACCACCAAACTCCATCAAACCCCAAACTCCCAACCCCTCCCACCACCAAAAACCCCAAAAAAACCCCAAAATTCCCTTGAATTTTTTCCTTAAATTCCCTTGGATTTTTCCTTAAATTCCCTTGGATTTTTCCTTTAATCCCATTTATTTTTCCCTTAATCTCCTTTAATTTCCCCCTCAATCCCCTTTCATTTCCCTTTAATCCCCTTTAACTTCCTTGGATTTTTCCTTTAATTCCCTTGGATCTTCCTCTTAATCCCATTTATTTTTTCCCTTAATTTCCCTTAATTTTTCCCTTTAATTTCCTTTAATTTCCCCCTTAATCCCCTTTCATTTCCCCTTTAATTTCCCTTTAATTTCCCTTTAATCCCCTTTAATCCCTCTTTAACTCCCCACCACCACACCTGCACTCCTCCTCCTCCCCAAACCCCCCACCAAAACCAATCTAAAAAAACGCCAAATTCCCCCAAAATCCCCCCCAAAAAACCCCAAATTCCCCCAAAATTCCCCCCAAAAAACCCCCGAATTTCCCCTCTGGGATCACCTGCTCGTACTTGTCCAGCTCGGCGTGGAAGATGTGCCGGATCTGGGCCAGCTTGGCCCGGTAATCCGAGTGCTCCGCCCCGGCCTCCACACCCACATTCCCGCCTCCTTCTCCCGGTTTTCCGGCTTCCTCTGCCATTTTTGCGGGTTCCTCTGGGATTTCGGGGGGTTCCTGTGCCGTTTTTGGGGGTTCTTGTGCTGTTTTTGGGGGTTCTTGTGCCGTTTTTTGGGTTTTTTGGCGGGGAGCGGCGGCCACGCCCTCAGCCCTCAGCATGTTGTCCAGGCGCAGCAGCTGCGCGGCAGGAGGCTCCTCCTCCGGAGGGGCCCGCACCGTCAGGGCTGAGGGGGAAAACGGGGAAAATGAGAGAAAAAGGTGAAAAAATGAGGGGAAAACGGGAAAAATGAGGGGAAATTGGGGGAAAAGGTGAGGGGAAAACGGGAAAACATGAGGGGAAAACATGAGGGGAAACGTGAGGGGAAAACATGAGGGGAAATGGGGAAAACATGAGGGGAAAACATGAGGGGAAACGTGAGGGGAAAACATGAGGGGGAAATGGGGAAAAAATGAGGGGAAAACATGAGGGGAAAAATGGGGAAACATGAGGGGGAAAAGGGGAAACCATGAGGGGAAATGGGGAGGAAATGAGGGGAAATGGGGAAAAATGAGGGGAAAACGGGGAAAATGAGGGGAAAAATGAGGGGAAAACATGAGGGGGAAACATGAGGGGGAAACAGGAAAACATGAGGGGAAAACATGAGGGGAAAACGGGAAAACATGAGGGGAAAAATGGGAAAACATGAGGGGAAAACATGAGGGGAAAACATGAGGGGAAAAATGGGGAAACATGAGGGGGAAAAGGGGAAACCATGAGGGGAAATGGGGAGGAAATGAGGGGAAAATGGGGAAAAATGAGGGGAAAACATGAGGGGAAAACATGAGGGGAAAACATGAGGGGAAAACGGGGAAAACATAAGGGGAAAACATGAGGGGAAAAAGGGGAGGAAATGAGGAAAAATGGGGAAAACATGAGGGGAAATGGGGAGGAAAGGAGGAAAAATGTGGAAAAAATGAGGGGAAATAAGGAGGAAAACGGGGGGAAAAACAGGATGTGTCATTAACGGTGGTTTTGGCAAGAAAATTTGAGATTTTCTCATTTCATGCAGGTGTCCCTGTTCAGTAAAAGTGGAGAAAGAGGGGGAAAATAATGAAAGAAATGAGGAGAAACGAAAGAAAAAATATGGAGTTTCCTGACTTTTTTTCTCATTTTTCTGGGAAAAATCTGGAAATTTCTGGATTGATAGAGAAAAAACTGGGAATTTCCTAAAAAAGCTCCCAAATCCTGGAATTTTCCCATAAAACAACCCCCACATTTCCGTGTTCTTCCTTAAAAAAAAATCAAAAAAACTCAAATTTCAACCTAAAAATTCTTTTTAAACAAAAACTTTTAATGGAGAATCTGTGAAGGAAAATGGGGATAAAGTGGAATGGAGGGGTAATTGAGGAGAAAAAGTGGGAATTTAGGGAAAAATTGGAATAATAAAGAGGAATCCAGACCTGTTTTTTCCTTGATTTCACAGAGGACGCTGAACAGGGCCGGCTTCATCCTGTGGCAGTTCAGGGCGTGTTTCCTGCAAAAAACATGGAAAAATCAGCCCCAAAATCCATGGGGAAAAAACCAAATTGGGGGCACGTCATGGGAAGAGCAGGGGAGTGAGGAAAATCCTGGGAAAAATGGGAAAATCCTGGGGAAAAAATGGGAATTTTGGGGTTTTTTTTGGGTTTAATCTCATATTTATGTAAGGAAAATTTGCAATTTTCCAGAATTTTGGGGATAAATTGCACAAAAAACACTGGGGGAAATCCACTGGATGCAAAATCCACCTCAAAATCTCTTTTTCTGCTGCTTTTGAGCCCCTTTTCCCCTCAGAAAAATCTATTTATAGGTGAATTCCGTGGATGTTTTTTTAATATATATTCCCAAAAAAATTCCCCTGTTTTCCAGGCTTTGGGTCGAAATTCCACCGCCAAAAATCCTCTGTGGAAACCCCCTCAAAATACCTTTTTTTTCCCCTGCTTTTGAACCCTTTTTCCCCTCAGAAAAGCCATAAAAATCCACTTTTCTCTCGTTTTCCCAGCAAATCCCGATTTTCCCGCCCTGCGGACCTCCCCAATCCGGGCTCCCCATCAGCCCCGCCCCAAATCCTGGGATTTCCCCTCAAATCCTTGGAATTTTTCCCTCAGAACCTCGCGGGTTTTGTCCCAAAAATTCGGGATTTTGCCTTAAAAAAAAAGGGCGGGAAAAAAAAAACCAAAACAAAACCCGGAGCCGCGTCCGGGGAACAAAGGCGGCTCCGATCCCATTGTCCTCAAAAAAACCGGGAATGTGAGGAAAAAATCTCACCAAACCGCCCCCATTTTGGGGCTAAAACTTCCGCTTTAGGTGCCCGAAAGCAGCGCCGGTTAATTAAGAAATTAATAATTATTTAGTAATTAATTATTCATGATTAAGTCCCGCCCAGCTCCTCCCTGCCGGGTCCGCTTCCCGCTCTAAGCTTGGATCTTAAAAATGCCCAATTTGGGACTTTCCAAGGGCTTGGGAACCCCCCAAAATTTGCATATTTAATAGGAAATGAATAATTAATCCCTAATTAATGGTTAGAGATGCCTCAAAT
The DNA here is from genome assembly GCF_023055355.1 of Agelaius tricolor. Lineage (NCBI taxonomy): Eukaryota > Metazoa > Chordata > Aves > Passeriformes > Icteridae > Agelaius > Agelaius tricolor. The sequence goes on along the minus strand of NW_027269376.1, from coordinate 235,085 downwards.
CCAACAAACTTCGCAGCCGGGGGGGGGAAAAAAGGTGGATTTTCCATGAAAAATGCTGGAAAATTGGGAAGCAGATTGGGGGGTTTGGGTTAATACTGAAAGGATATCGGTTAAAAAAAGCTCATTCCTCAATTTGTGGGAATTAAAACTCCCGACAAACTCAAAATTATCCCGAATATCCCCAAATTCTCCTCAGTATTCCATGAAACCCAAATTTAGGGAATCCCTACAGGAGCTGCATGTGGGGAATGCCCAAAACAAGGGCAAAAAAGGGAATTTTGGAGGGAAAATTGACAATTCCATCCCAAGAACAACGCAAAAAATTACTCTAGTTCCAAATTTTGAGGGAAAACTCCTCCTGAAATTGCGAATAATCCACGGAAACAGCCGGAATTTGGGGCTGCCGCACCCAAAAGGGGCCAAATTTTGGGGCGAGATAAGGAAAAAAAGGAGTTTTATCAGCGCCGCGAATAGCGACCACTCCCAGCTCCCCAAAACCCCGGGAATGAGGGAAAACACCCCAAAAAAAGCCCTATTTTTGTAAGATTTGAGGCCTTTCCCTCCCGGAGCAGCAGCTAATGAGGCGTTAATTACCCTCAGTTAATGAAGGAACTCAGAACCCGCCAAAATCCTGGAATTCTGCTCATTCCCAGCGCTGGTTTTCCCTAAAATTCAGGAATTCCTGGGGGTGGATGGAGGATTTATTCCAAATTATCCCGCCCAGGCCCCAAACAGCTCCACTTTTCCTATTTCTGGGGTTTTTTGCCCCATTCCCAGTGGGGTTTTTCCAATTCCCAGTGGGATTTCCCCCATTCCTGGAGATCTTCCTCATTCCCAGTGGGGTTTTTTCCCATTCCCGCGTTTTTTTTCCTCTTTTTCAGCAGTTTTGCCCATCCTCAGCGGATTTTCCCCATTCTCTTGGGTTTTCCCCAGTTCCAATGAGTTTTCCCCCCATTCCCAGTGGGGGTTTCCCACATTCCCTGTGATTTTTGTCCCATTCCTGGGGGTTTTTTCCCACATTTCCGAGGGGTTTTCACTATTCCCAGCAGTTCTGCCTGGGATTGTCCTGCCTGACCCCACTGGGAATGGGGCAAAACTGCTGGGAATGGGGTAAAAACCCCAGGAATTGGAGAAATCCCACAGGGAATGGGGAAATCCCACAGGGAATGGGGGAAATCCCACAGGGAATGGGGTAAAATCCCTTAAAATGGGACAAAACCCCCAGGGAATGGGGGAAAAAACCTCACTGGGAATGGGACAAAACTATCGGGAATGGGGAAAATTCAGCGGAAATGGCAAAAACCCACTGGGAATGGGGGAAAAGCAGCTGGAAATGGGGCAAAAATAGTGGGAACAGAGCAAAACCCACTGGAAATGGGACAAAACCGTGTGGGAATGGGGAAAACCCGCCGGGAATAGGACAGAAACCATGAGAATGAGGGAAAACCCTGGGAATGGGGTAAAAGCCCCCGGCAATGGGGCAAAGCTGCTGGGAACGGGGCAAAACCTCTGGGAATGGGGTAAAAGCACCCAGTAATGGGACAAAACCCTGTGGGATGGGGCAAATCCCCGTGAATTGCCCCCAGAGCGGGAAGGACGCACGGGAGCATCAGCCGGGATGCGGGGCCCCGAACAGAGCGGGAAAGCCGCGAATAGCGGGGAAGTTTCCCCCTCAAACCCCTCCCTCAGTGTCCCCTCGGTGTCCCCTCAGTGTCCCCTCGGTGTCCCCTCGGTGTCCCCGCGGTGGCCCCGCGCTGAGTCACGGCCGTGCCGGTGTCCCCCGGTCCCCGTTGCCGCTGTCCCCTCGCCGTACCTGGCCTGGGCCTCATCCAAGCTCTGGTCGGTGATGGCCATGATCTGCTGCAGGACATCGCCGGCGTCGTGCTGCGGTGGCCCCGCTGCCGGCCCTGAGGGCGGCCCTGAGGGTGGCGGGTCCCCGCTGCTGGCGGCGGCAGCGGGGGGAGGTGCTGGCGGAAGAGACCCCGGCAGGGCCACCCCGGGCATCAACCGCGGCGCGGCCTCCATGGGCGGGCCTGGAGCCGCGGGCCCGGCGCGACACAGCGCGACAGGGCGCGACAAATCGCGACAGGAGCCGCGCCGAACCGGCGGCCACAGAGCCACCCCCCCCCCCGGCCCCCCCCGCGCTGCCGCCGTTGTGGTCACGCCCAGCCCTGGCCACGCCCCCTCCCGCCGCGCCCACCGGAGGCCACGCCCCTTTCGTGAGGGGACGCCCTTCCCGCCTTTGCGCTTGGCCACGCCCCTTTCATGAGGGGACGCCCTCCCCGCCATGGCTGTGACCACGCCCCCACCCTGACCACGCCCCTTCTGCCACTTTTGCAGATCCCGCCCAAATTTGGTCACGCCCTCACCTTGGCCACGCCCCCAGAGCCGCCATTTCCGCCCTCTCGACCCCACCCACAACGTTATGACGTCTCCATGGTAACAATTACCACGCCCACTTCCGTTTGGCCACGCCCCTTCCATAAGCCACACCCCCATGGATCCCGATTTCTCCTGATTTTTCCCTTTTTCCATCCAGAGATTTGGGAATTTTTTTATGCTCACAGCCCCGTTTTGGGTCATTTTGATGCTCCGGGGTTGAATCCCAAAAAAGCAGAGCTTTGATCCCATTTTGGGGATAAAAACAGTGGGAAAAATGAAGGAATTAATGGGGAAAATGAAGGAATGAAAGGAAAAATAAAGGAATGAAAGGGAAAAATCTCTGGTTCCACCCCAGGGATCCCTGGGAATTCCCAGAACTCGCATGGAGAAGTTTTCCAGGATCAGGGAAAAAGGAGGGGGAAATTTGGCTTTTACTCAGCAATCCCAAATCCTGGGATTTGTGGAAATTTCAGGGGAAAATTCTGTACTCACAATTCCCAAATCCTGAAAGATTGCAGGGAAAATCCCGCCCTCAAAATTCCCAAATCCTGCCCTCACAATTCCCAAATCCCACCCTCAGAATTCCCAAATCCCACCCTCGGAATTTCCAAACTCCGCCCTCAGAATTCCCAAATTCTGCCCTTGGAATTCCCAAATCCCACCCTCACAATTCCCAAATTCCTCCCTCAGAATCCCGCCCTCGGAATTCCCAAATCCCACCCTCAGAATTCCCAAATTCTACCCTCAAAATTCCCAAATTCTGGGGGGCGGGTTTCTGAGCCTTTTCCAGCGAAATTTCTGCCCTCAGAATTCCCAAATCCCGCCCACAGAATTCCCAAATTCCGCCCTCACAATTCCCAAATCCCACCCTCGGAATTCCCAATCTCCCTGGAAAGTTCCTGAGCCTTTTCCAATTCTTTAATGGGAATTCTGCTCCGAGGGCTTCCCACAAAAACTGGAATTTTCCAGGGACAAAATCCAGGCTGGAGCCCCCCTGGAATCCAAAGTTCTCCCAAATCCCACAAAACCTCCTCGTTCTTGAGTTTTCCAAGGAAATTTGGATGCTGGAACCTCCCAGGACTCCAAAATTCTTCTCCATCCTTGATCCACCAGGAGTTTTCCAGGGAAATTTTGGTTCTGGAGGCCCCAAGATGCTCCCAAATCCCAAAAATCACTTTGTCCTTGATCCATCAGGAGTTTTCCAAGGAAATTTTGGTTCTGGAGGCCCCGAGGACTCCAAAATTCTTCTCCATCCTTGATCCACCACCCAAAAAATCCCAAAAAAACCTCAAAAAAAATCCCCCAAAAAATCTCTAAAAAAATCTCTAAAAAAAATCCCCCAAAATCTCTAAAAAAAAAAATCTCTAAAAAAATCCCAAAAAAACCCCTCCAAAAATCCATCCTGGAATCCGCTACTCCTCTTCCTCCTCCTCTTCCTCCTCCTTCTCCTCTTCCTCGTCCTCTTCCTCCTCCTCCTCCTCTTCCTCCTCTTCTCTCTCTTCCTCTTCCTCCTCTTCGTCCTCCTCCTCCTTCTCCTTTCCCTCACTTTCCTGTGAAATCCACCAGGATTTGGGGTCCAGCCTCTGCTCCCGCTGCCCTTCCTCTCCCCTCTCCTCCTCCTCTTCCTCCTCATCCTCCTCCTCCTCCTCTTCCTCCTCCTCCTCCTCTTCCTCTTCTCTTCTTCCCTTCTTTTCTTCAGAAAATTTCCAGCATTTTGGTTGGGTCCCTCCATTGGAAGCTTCTACTCCCTCTGCCCTTCCTCTCCTTCCTCCTCCTCCTCCTCCTCCTCTTCCTCCTCGTCCTCCTCCTCCTCTTCCCTTCTTTTCTTTGGAAAATTACCAGGATTTTGTGTGGGCCTCTCCAATGGAACCTTCTACTCCCGCTGCCCTTCCTCTCCCCTCTCCTCCTCCTCTTCCTCCTCCTCCTCCTCCTCTTCATCTTTTCCTCATTTCCTTTGGAACATTTCCAGCATTTTGGTTGGGTCCCTCCACTGGAAGCTTCTACTCCCGCTGCCCTTCCTCTCCCACCTCCTCCTCCTCCTCCTAATCCTCCTCGTCCTCGTCCTCCTCCTCCTCCTCTTCCTCCCTTCTTTCCTTAGGAACATTACCAGGATTTTGGTTGGGTCCCTCCACTGGAAGCCTCTACTCCCTCTGCCCTTCCTCTCCTTCCTCCTCCTCCTCCTCCTCCTCCTCCTCTTCATCTTTTCCTCATTTCCTTTGGAACATTACCAGGGTTTTGGGTGGGTCCCTCCACTGGAAGCTTCTACTCCTGCTGCCCTTCCTCTCCCGTTTCCTCCTCCTCCTCCTCCTCTTCCTCCTCATCCTCCTCCTCCTCTTTCCCTTCTTTCCTTTGGAACATTACCAAGATTTTGGTTGGATCTCTCCACTGGAAGCCTCTACTCCCTCTGCCCTTCCTCTCCTGTTTCCTCCTCCTCCTCCTCATCCTTGTCTTCACCCTCGCCCTCATCTTCATCCTTCTCCTCCTCCTCCTCCTCCTCCTCCTCCTCTTCCCTTCTTTTCTTAGGAACATTTCCAGCATTTCGGTTGGGTCCCTCCACTGGAAGCTTCTACTCCCTCTGCCCTTCCTCTCCCCTTTTGTCCTCCTCCTCCTCCTCCTCATCATCCTCCTCATCCTCCTCCTCTTCCTCTTTCTCTTCATCCTCCTCCTCCTCTTCCTCCTCTTCCCTTCTTTTCTTCAGAAAATTACCAGCATTTCGGTTGGGTCCCTCCATTGGAAGCCTCTACTCCCGCTGCCCTTCCTCTCCTTCCTCCTCCTCCTCCTCCTCCTCCTCGTCCTGGTGGCTGACCCGGTACTTTCTGCGCCGCAGGGGCTCGGTGAGGCTGCGCCAGGGCAGCGGCCGCTCCTGCTCCTGCTCCTGGGGCTCCTGGAAGTTCCTGTCCAGCAGCTCGGCCGCCTGGCGCCAGCCCTGGAAGCACGAGGGGCCCAGGTCCCGAATCTCCCGCACGGCGTCGGGAACCAGCACGGCCCCGCTGGGAGCCAGCACCACCACGGCCGGCAGCTGAGACACCCCGAAACGGGCGGCCAGAGCCCTGGGATTGGGGGAAATACAGAAAAATGGGGTGAAAATGGGGGAAAATGGGGTGAAAATACAGAAAAATGGGAAATATGGGGGAACAGGGAATGGGGAACCAGCACGGCCCCACTGGGAGCCAGAACCACCACGGCCGGGAGCTGAGACACCCCGAAACGGGCGGCCAGAGCCCTGGGATTGGGGGAAATGCGGGAAAAATGGGGTGAAAATGGGGGAAAATGGGGGAAAATGGGGGAAAATGGGGTGATAATGGGAAATATGGGGGAACAGGGAATGGGGAACCAGCACGGCCCCGCTGGGAGCCAGAACCACCACGGCCGGCAGCTGAGACACCCCGAAACGGGCGGCCAGAGCCCTGGGATTGGGGGAAATACGGGAAAATGGGGTGAAAATGGGGGAAAATGGGAAATATCGGGGGGTAAATGGGGGAACAGGGAATGGGGAACCAGCACGGCCCCGCTGGGAGCCAGCACCACCACGGCCGGGAGCTGCGACACCTGAAACGGGCGGCCAGAGCCCTGGGATTGGGGAAATACAGAAAAATGGGGTGAAAATGGGGGAAAATGGGGTGAAAATGGGGGAAAATGGGGGGGAAATGGGGGGGAAATGGAAATGGGCAGCCAGATCCCTGGGGTGGGGGACAGACAGGAAAATGGGGTGAAAATGGGGGAAATTCAGAAAAAAAATGGGGGAAAATAGAGAAAAAATGGGAAATATGGGGGGAAATGGGGGAAAATGGGGGAAATGGGCCAAAAATGGGGGAATATGGGGCAAAAATGGAGGGAAATGGGGGGAATTCAGAAAAATGGGGAGATTTGGGGATTGGGGGAATTTGGGGGGACAATGTCACCTTGTCCCTTAGCTGTCCCATCTACCCCTCACGTACCGAAGGGCCCCTACCTGTCCTCACCTGTTCCACCTGCCAGAGCTGTCCCCACCTGTCCCTCACCTGTCCCTCACCTACCATAGGTGTTCCCACCTGTCCCATTCATCCTCCCCCATGCCAACCTGTCCCACCTGCCAAAGCTGTTCCCACCTGTCCCCACCCACCAAAGGTGTCCCCCCACCTGTGCCTCACCTGCCGAAGGCAGCCTCCCTGTAGGGCAGCGCCATCCAGGTGCGGGGCATGGCCCGCAGGTACTCGCGGTGCTCCCGCTCGCTCCCATACCTGTCCCAGGTGTCCCTCACCTGTCCCGGGTGTCCCCCCTGTCCCTCACCTGCCGAACGCGGCCTCCCAGTAGGGCAGCGCCATCCATGTTCGGGGCATGGCTCTCAGGTACTCGCGGTGCTCCTGTCCCCCCCTGTCCCTCACCTGTCCCAGGTGTCCCCACCTGTCCCCCCTCTGTCCCTCACCTGCCGAAGGCAGCCTCCCTGTAGGGCAGCGCCATCCAGGTTCGGGGCATGGCCCGCAGGTACTCGCGGTGCTCCCGCTCGCTCCCATACCTGTCCCCAGGTGTCCCTCCCCGTCCCTCACCTGTCCCCCCTGTCCCTCACCTGCCGAACGCAGCGTCCCTGTAGGGCAGCACCATCCATGTTCGGGGCATGGCCCTCAGGTACTCGCGGTGCTCCCGCTCACTCCCATACCTGTCCCCAGGTGTCCCTCACCTGTCCCAGGTGTCCCCCACTGTCCCCCCCGTCCCTCACCTGCCGAAGGCAGCGTCCCTGTAGGGCAGCGCCATCCATGTTCGGGGCATGGCCCTCAGGTACTCGCGGTGCTCCTGTCCCCACTCATCCCTCACCTGTCCCAGGTGTCCCCTCTGTCCCTCACCTGCCGAACGCGGCCTCCCTGTAGGGCAGCGCCATCCATGTTCGGGGCATGGCTCTCAGGTACTCGCGGTGCTCCTGTCCCCACCCACCAAAGGTGTCCCCACCTGTCCTGCCCTGTCCCTCACCTGCCGAACGCGGCCTCCCTGTAGGGCAGCGCCATCCATGTTCGGGGCATGGCCCTCAGGTACTCGCGGTGCTCCCGCTCGCTCCGCTCCTGGCCCAGGTAGACGAGGCGCAGCTGCTCGGGCCGCTCCACGTGCGCGGGGTCCGTGAGGCGGCTCCAGAAGCGGCGCAGGCGGGGCTCGAACTCGCGGCAGCGCGGGCAGCGCGCGGAGCCGAAGAGCAGCAGCAGGAGCCGATTGTCCAGGGCCGCGCGCAGCTCCCGCTCCGTGTCCAGGCGCCGCTCGGAGCCGCGGAACTGCAGCGCCCGGCCCGCGAACAGCGCCCACGACATGGCCCGGGATTAACCGTAATTAACGGTAATTAATGAGGGAATGGGTAATTGTTATAATAGGAATAGGAATTATAATGAAAATTATTTAAAATGTATTGGAATAGGAATAGGAATGGGGGTCAGAGCAGCGCCCGGCCCGCGAACAGCGCCCACGACATGGCCCGGATTAACCGTAATTAATGGCAATTAACGGCAATTAATGTGGGAATGGGTAATAATGATAATAATAATAGGAATGATAATGAAATTGATTTAAAATAGGAATAGGAATGGGGGTCAGAGCAGCGCCCGGCCCGCGAACAGCGCCCACGACATGGCCCGAATTAACCGTAATTAACGGCAATTAATGAGGGAATGGATAATAGGAATAATAGTAGGAATGATAATGAGAATGATTTAAAAAGTATTATAATGATAATAGGAATAGGAATAGGGGTCAGAGCAGCGCCCGGCCCGCGAACAGCGCCCACGACATGGCCTGGGATTAACCGTAATTAACGGCAATTAACGGCAATTAATGAGGGAATGGGTAATAATGATAACAATAGGAATGATAATGAAAAGGATTTTAAAATATATTGGAATAGGGATAGAAATAGGAATAGGAATAGGGATAGGAGTCAGAGCAGCGCCCGGCCCGCGAACAGCGCCCACGACATGGCCCGGAATTAACGGTAATTAATGGCAATTAACGGCAATTAATGAGGGAAGGGTAATAATGATAATAGGGATAATAATGAAAAGGATTTTTAAATATTGGAATAGGAATAGGAATAGGGGTCAGAGCAGCGCCCGGCCCGCGAACAGCGCCCACAACATGGCCCAGAATTAACCGTAATTAATGGCAATTAATGGCAATTAATGAGGGAATGGGTAATAATAACAATAACAATAATAATAATAATAATAATAATAATAATAATAATAATAATAATAATAGGAATGATAATGAAAAGGATTTTTAAATATTGGAATAGGAATAGGGATAGGAATAGGAGTCAGAACAGTGCCCAGGACATGGCCTGGAACCGGGTAATTAATGACAATTAATAATGCAAAGTACAATAAGAATGATAATAATAATAGGAATAATAATGAAAATGATTTAAAAAAATATTTAAATAATAAAAAATATTTAAATAATAATAGTAATAGTAATAGTAGTCAGAACAGTGCCCAGGACATGCTGGGGTAATTAATGACAATTAATAATGGAAGGGATAATAGGAATGATAATAAAAATAAAAATAAAAATAAAAATAATTTAAAAAAATATTTTAAAATAATAATAGTAATCAGAACAGCACCCAGGCCATGCCCCAACTACAGATTAATGAAAATTAATAATGGAAAGTACAATTGGAGTGATAATAATAATAGGAATATTATTATTAATAATAATAATAAGAAGAATAATTAAAATGATTTTAAAAATATTTAAATAGTAATAGTAGTCAGAACAGCGCCCAGGACATGCTGGGAACGCAGAAATTAATGACAATTAATAATGCAAAGTACAATAGGAATAATAATAATAATAATAATAATAATAATAATAATAATAATAATAATAATAATAATAATAATAATAATAATTTAAAAATATTTAAATAATAATAGTAATGGTAATGGTAGTCGTAATAAAATAGCTGTGGTAATAATCAAAATCGCAAGAATTTAAAATAATAAAAATTAAAGTAAATATGATCGCAATAATAGTAATAGTAATAATAATAAAAATAGAGTAATTTAAAAATAATAATAGTAGTAATAATAATAAAAATCACAAGAATTTAAAATAACAAAAATTTAAAAAATAATAATAGTAATAGAAATAATGGTAAGAATAAAATAATGTAAAAATAATTTTAAAATTAAGATAATAATGCTAATGGTAATAATAACAAAAATCACAGTAATTTAAAATAAAAGAATTTAAAATAATAGCAATAGTAGTAATAACAGTAATAATAATAAAATCGCAATAATTTAAAATAATAACAAATAAAAGAAAATAACAATTCTAGAAGCAAAAATTGAATTTTAGCACTAAAAATGGGGGGGTTGTCGCTAAAAAAAATGGGGAATTTATCCCTAAAAATAAAGAGGTTTATCCCTGAAAAAAATAGGAATTTATGCCTGAAAAAAATAGGAATTTATCCCTAAAAAATAGGAATTTATCCCTAAAAAATGGGGGATTTAATCCTTTAAAAAATGAGGGTTTATCTCTAAAAAATGGGGGATTTATCCCCAAAAAATAGGAGTCTCTCCCTAAAAAAGGAGGGGTTTAAAGCCTAAAAAAATGGAGATTTTTCCCCTAAAAATTGAAGGTTTTATCCCTAAAAATTGAAGGTTTTATCCCGAAAAAATGGAGATTTTTTTCCCTAAAAAATGGAGATTTTATCCCTAAAAATTGAGATTTTATCCCTAATAATTGAAGATTTCATCCCTAAAAAAATGGAGATTTTTTTCCTGAAAATTAAAGATTTTATCCCTAAAAATGGAGATTTTTTCCCTAATAATTGAAGATTTCATCCCTAAAAAATTTGAGATTTTTTTCCTAAAAATTAAAGATTTTATCCCTAAAAATGGGGATTTTTCCCCTAAAAAATGGGGATTTTTCCCCTAAAAAATGGGGATTTTTCCCCTAAAAATGGGGATTTTTTCCCCTAAAAAATGGGGATTTTTTCCCCTAAAAAATGGGGATTTTATCCCTAAAAAATGGGGATTTTTTCCCCTAAAAAATGGGGATTTTTCCCCTAAAAATGGGGATTTTTTCCCCTAAAAAATGGGGATTTATCCCTAAAAAATGGGGATTTTTCCCCTAAAAATGGGAATTTTCTCCCTCAAAAATCGCGGCTGAAAGGAGCCGGAGCTGCCTCCGTGCCCCGCGCCGAGCCGGGATTAGGGCCGAGGGGATTAATTAGGGATTTATTAATTAGGGATTCATTAATTAGGGGTTAATTAACGGCGGCACAGGGGGAGGGGCCAGGGCCAACGGGGGGGGAGGGGAAATGGGGGATTTGTACCAAAAAATGGGAATTTAAACCAGAAAAATGGGATTTTATCCTAAAAAATGGGGAATTTATCACAAAAAATGGGGATTTAACCCGAAAAATGGGGATTTATCCCAAAAAAATGGGGATTTATCTCAAAAAATGGGGATTTATCTCAAAAATGGGGGATTTAACTCAAAAAATGGGGATTTATCCCAAAAAATGGGGATTTAACTCAAAAAAATGGGGGATTTATCCTAAAAAATGGGGATTTATTGCAGAAAATGGGGATTTATTGCAGAAAATGGGGATTTATACCAGAAAATGGGGATTTAACCCAAAAAATGGGGATTTGTCCCAAAAAATGGGGGGGGGGTATCCCTAAAAATGGGGATTTAAAACAAAAAAGGGGATTTATGCCAAAAAAAATGGGGATTTAACTCAAAAAATGGGGGATTTATCCTAAAAAATGGGAATTTATCCCGAAAATGGGGTTTTAACTCAAAAAATGGGGGATTTATCCTAAAAAATGGGAATTTATACCAGAAAATGGGGGATTTATCCCAAAAAATGCGAATTTATCCAAAAAAATGGGGATTTAACCCAGAAAATGGGGATTTATCCCCAAAAATGGGGATTTAAAAAGAATGGATGGGAACTCCAAAAAAATGGATGGAAATCCCAAAAAAAGGGATGAAACCCCCCCCAAAATGGGATTAAACCCCAAAAATGGGATTGAAAACCCAAAGAATGGATGGAAACCCCAAAAAATGGATGGAAATCCCAAAAAAAGGGATGAAGCCCCCCCAAAATGGGATTAAACCCCAAAAATTTGGGTGAAAACCCCAAAAAAATGGATGAAAACCCCAAAATAAAAGGATTTTTTAAAGGGTGGAGCCCCCCGGGGTCGTCTCCGGTCGCGGATTTGGGATTTGGGATTTGGGATTTGGGATTTGGGATTTGGGATTGGGGGAAATCCGATTAACGGCGCGGGGGGGGAGGGGCGGCGCGGGGGGGGAGGGGCGGCGCGGTGGGGGAGGGGCCCCCGAGGCCCTGGGGGGGGGCCGGGGATTTTGGGGTTTTGGGGTCCCGGAATTTTGGGGTTTTGGGTTTGGGGGTCCCGGGATTTTGGGGTTTTGGGGTCCGGGATTTTGGGGTTTTTGGTTTGGGCGTCCCGGGATTGGGGGATTTTGGGGTTTTGGGGTCCGGGATTTCGGGGTTTTGGGGTTCCCGGGATTTTGGGGGGTTTTGGTTTGGGGGTCCCGGGATTTTGGGGTTTTGGTTTTGAGGTCCCGGGATTTTGGGGTTTGGGGGGTTTGGGGTTTGGGGGTCCCGGGATTTTGGGGTTTTGGGGGTCCTGGGATATTGGGATTTGGGGGTCCCGGGATTTTGGGGTTTTGGGGTTTTGGGGTCCCGGGATTTTGGGGTTTTGCTTTCGGGGTCTCGGGATTTTGGGGTTTTTGGTTTGGGCATCCCGGGATTTGGGGTTTGGGTTTTGGGGTCCCGGGATTTTGGGGGATTTTGGTTGGGGGGTCCCGGGATTTTGGGGCTTTGGGGTTTGGGGGTCCCGGGATTTTGGCGTTTGGGGATCCCGGGATTTTGGGGTTTTGGGGGTCCTGCGATATTGGGATTTGGGGGTCCCGGGATTTTGGGGTTTTGGGTTGGGGGGTCCCGGGATTTTGAGGTTTTGGGTTTGGGGGGTCCCGGGATTTTGGGGTTTTGGGGATCCCGGGATTTCGGGGCTTTTTTTTTGGGAGGTCCCTGGTTTGGGTAGTTTGGGTTTGGGGGTCCCGGAATTTTGGGGGGTTTTGGTTTGGTGGTCCCGGAATTTTGGGGTTTTGATTTGGGGATCCCGGGATTTTGGGGGATTTTGGTTTTGGGGTCCCGGAATTTTGGGGTTTTGGGGGTCCCGGGATTTTGGGGGATTTTGGTTGGGGGGTCCCGGGATTTTGGGGGTTTGGGGTTTGGGGGTCCCGGGATTTTGGCGTTTGGGGATCCCGGGATTTTGGGGTTTTGGGGGTCCTGCGATATTGGGATTTGGGGGTCCCGGGATTTTGGGGTTTTGGGTTGGGGGGTCCCGGGATTTTGGGGGTTTTTGGGGTCCCGGGATTTTGGGGTTTTGGGGATCCCGGGATTTTGCTTTTGGGGTTCCGGGGTTTTGGGGTTTCGGTTTCGGGGTCCCGGGATTTTGGGGTTTGGTGGTCCCGGGATTTTGGGGTTTTGCTTTCGGGGTCCCGGGGCTTTGGGGTTTTGGGGGTCCCGGATTTTGGGGTTTTGGGTTGGGGGGTTCCGGGATTTTGGGGTTTTGGTATGGGGGTCCCGGGATTTTGGGGTTTTGGGGGTCCCGGGATTTTGGGGTCCCAGAAAACTCCAGGGATCCCAAAAAAATAAAAAATTCCCCAGAATGGGAGATGCACAAACGGCTCTGCTCCGGGAAATCCGGGTTCTGAGCCCAAAATTCCTGCTGAGAAACCTGAAAATCCTGCTGGGATCTGAAAAAAACCAGCTTGGAATACTGAAAAACCTGAAAATTCTGCTGAAAAACCCGAAAATCCCATTGAAAAAAGCTGAAAATCATGCTGAGAAACCTCCCTGGGATCCCAAAAACTCAAAAATGCTGTTGGGAACCCCCCTGGATTTCCTGGAAAACAGCAGAAATTCCTACAAAACAGCGGAATTCCTTGGGAAAACAGTGGAAAACAGCAGAAATGCCCAGGAAAAAATGGAGGGATTTCTTCTAAAACAACACAATTCCCAGGAAAAATTGTAGGATTTCCTGGAAAACCGCAGAATTCCCAGGAAAACTGAGGGATTTGGAGGATAAAAACGGGACTTGACTGTAGAACAGTGGCATTCCCAAGGATCCAGGAGGAACTCAGCAGAATTCCCAGGAATTTCCAGGAAAATTGTGACTTTTTTTCTGAGGGAAAACAGAGGAATTCCAAGGAAAACCGGGACTCGCCCTCACAGGCGCTAATTAACTCCGACAGCGTTAATTAACGACTAATTCGTGCCTAATTAACCCCTCTAGGGACTCCTTTGTGCCAGCACGGACATATTTATTGCAATTAACCCATTCGGGCCGTTTTTAACCCGATTCGCTCCGTTTGGTTGTGCCTGACCGCGAGGCCATTCAAACCCAGCGACTGCGCCGCGTGCTGTGCTGCGGGGCTCGGGGGAACAGCGAGGGAGGTTTGTGTGGGGTAGAAGCGGGAGAAGGGCAGCGAGGGAACCGCGCTCCTCCGGGCAGCGCCGCCACGCGAGGCCGAGGCTTCACTAGGCCGCGCTAGGCCGCGCGTTGCTAAGCAACGCGTCGCGCTCTGACGCAACTCCCTGCGCTGGTCGCTCAGCAACGCGTCGCGCTGCTGACGTCACTTCCTCTTTCTTCTTCCTCCTCCCTCCCCGGCGCCGCCATCATGGCGGCCGTGTCGGTGTTCCCGTCCCAAAGCGAGCTCGGCGCGGCCCTGGCGCGGTTGGTGGCGGAGGCGGCGGCCGAGGCGGTGGCGAGCAGCGGCCGCTTCACGCTGGGGCTGTCCGGGGGCTCGATGGTGCCGCTGCTGGCGCGGGAGCTGCCGCCCGCCCTCAGGGCCGTGCCCGGTTCCGATCCGAGCCGCTGGCTCGTGGCGTTCTGCGATGAGCGCCTGGTGCCGCCCGAGCACCCCGAGAGCACCGGCGGCGCCTACCGGGTGAGCGCGGCTCCGCCAGGGGCTCCGGGGCTCTGCCAGTCCCTCCCAGTCTGGCCCAGTTCCCCTCAATCCCCTCCCGCTCTCTCCTGACTCCCCTCAGCTCCTCCCAGTGCTCCCAGTTTGGCCCAATCCCTCCCAGTCCCTCCCAGTCTGGCCCTCCGGGTCTCTCCTGACTCCCCTCAGCTTTTCCCAGTGCTCCCAGTTCCTTCCAGTGCTCCCAGTGCCTCCCAGTTTGGCCCAGTTCCCCTCAATCCCCTCCCGCTCTCTCCTGACTCCCTTCAGCTCCTCCCAGTCTGGCCCAGTTACTCCCAGTTTGGCCCAGTCTGGCCCAGTTCCCCCCTCAGTTCCGCTCAATCCCCTCCTGGTCCCTCCTGACTCCCCTCGGCTCCTCCCAATCCCTCCCAGTTTGGCCCAGTTTGGCCCAATCCCTCCCAGTCCCTCCCAGTCTGGCCCAGTTCCCCTCAATCCCCTCCCGCTCTCTCCTGACTCCCCTCAGCTTTTCCCAGTGCTCCCAGTTCCTTCCAGTCCCTCCCAGTTTGGCCCAGTTACACCCTCAGTGTCCTCATGTCCCTCCTGACTCCTCTCAGCTCCTCCCAATCCCTCCCAGTTTGGCCCAGTTTGGTCCAATCCCTCCCAGTCTGGCCCAGTTCCCCCCTCAGTCCCCCCATGTCCCTCTCAGTGTCTCCTCAGCTCCTCCCAGTCCCTCCCAGTGCTCCCAGTGCCTCCCAGTTTGGCCCAGTCTGTCCCAGTTCCCCTCAATCCCTTCTCAGTCGCTCCTGACTCCCCTCAGCTCCTCCCAGTTTGGCCCAGTTCAGCCCAGTCTGGCCCAGTTCCCCCCAGTTCCCTCCTGGTCCCTCCTCACTCCCCTCAACGCCTCCCATCCTCTCTCAGTTCCTCCCAGTGCTCCCAGTCCCTCCCAGTCTGGCCCAGTTCCTCCCATTTCCCTCCCAGTCTCTCTCAGTGCCTCCCAGTGCTCCCAGTTCCTCCCAGTCTGGCCCAGTTCCCCCCTCAGTTCCCCCAGTCCCTTCCCAGTCCCTTCCCAGTCCCTCTTGATTCCCCTCAGCTCCTCCCAGTCTGGCCCAGTCCCTCCCAGTCTGGCCCAGTCCCTCCCAGTTTGGCCCAGTCCCTCCCAGTCTGGCCCAGTCCCTCCCAGTCTGGCCCAGTCCCTCCCAGTTTGGCCCAGTCCCTCCCAATTTGGCCCAGTCCCTCCCAGTTTGGCCCAGTTCCCCCCATTTCCATCCCAGTCTCCCCTGACTCCCCTCAGCTGCTCCCAGTGCTCCCAGTTTGGCCCAGTTTGGCCCAGTTTGGCTCCTGACTCCCTTCAGCTTTTCCCAGTTCCTCCCAGTTTGGCCCAGTTCCCCCCAGTCCTTCCCAGTAACGTTTTTAACCCATTCCCAGTTTGACCCCCTCGGCCCCCAGCTGCTGTCCCAGTGCTCCCAGTTCAACCAGTTTAACCCTTCCCAGTTTAACCCCTTCAGGCTCAGCTCCTGTCCCAGTTTAACCCTTCCCAGTTTAACCAGTTTAACCCCTTCAGGCCCAGCTGCTGTCCCAGTTTAACCAGTTTAACCCATTCCAGTGCTCCCAGTTTGCCCAGTTTAACCCCTTCAGGCCCAGCTGCCGTCCCAGTTTGCCCAGTTTGCCCAGTTTAACCCCTTCAGGCCCAGCTACTGTCCCAGTTTGCCCAGTTTGCCCAGTTTGCCCCTTCCCAGTTTAACCAGTTTAACCCCTTCAGGCCCAGCTCCTGTCCCAGTTTAACCAGTTTGCCCAGTTTAACCCATTCCAGTGCTCCCAGTTTAACCAGTTTAACCCTTCCCAGTTTAACCAGTTTAACCCCTTCAGGCCCAGCTGCTGTCCCAGTTTGCCCAGTTTAACCAGTTTAACCCTTCCCAGTTTAACCAGTTTAACCCTTCCCAGTTTAACCAGTTTAACCCCTTCAGGCCCAGCTGCTGTCCCAGTTTGCCCAGTTTAACCAGTTTAACCCTTCCCAGTTTAACCAGTTTAACCCCTTCAGGCCCAGCTGCTGTCCCAGTTTGCCCAGTTTAACCAGTTTAACCCATTCCAGTGCTCCCAGTTTAACCAGTTTAACCCCTTCAGGCCCAGCTGCTGTCCCAGTTTAACCAGTTTACCCCTTCCCAGTTTAACCAGTTTAACCCCTTCAGGCCCAGCTGCTGTCCCAGTTTGATGCCCCCCCCGAGGTGCTCTGGGTCCGTTCCGAGCTGGGCCCGGCCGAGGCCGCCCGGGACTACGAGGAGCAGCTCAGGAAGGTACTGGGGATACTGGGAGCACTGGGAGGGACTGGGAGCACTGGGAGTGGGACTGGGGATACTGGGAGTGGGACTGGGAGCACTGGGAATGGGACTGGGAGCACTGGGAGTGGGACTGGGAGCACTGGGAGGGGCTGGGAATGGAGACTGGGGGCACTGGGAGGGACTGGGAATGGACTGGGAGCACTGGGAGTGGGACTGGGGATACTGGGCAAACTGGGAGGGACTGGGAATGGGACTGGGGGCACTGGGAATGGGCACTGGAGAGACTTGGATGGACTGGGAGGGACTGGGAGCACTGGGAATGGGACTGGGAGCATTGGGGTGGACTTGGAATGGGGACTGGGGGGACTGGGAGCACTGGGAGGGACTGGGAATGGAGACTGGGCAAACTGGGAGGGACTGGGAATGGACTGGGAGCACTGGGATGGACTGGGAATGGGGGCTGGGGGGACTGGGAGCACTGGGAGTGGAACTGGGATGGACTGGGAATGGAGACTGGGGAAACTGGGATGGACTGGGAGGGACTGTGAACACTGGGAATGGGGGATACTGGGATCAGTCCCTGGTCTATACTGGTCCATACTGGTCTGTACTGATCCATATTGATCTGAACTGGTCAGTACTGGTTTGAACTGGTCCATACTGGTCCGAACTGGTCCATACTGGTCCATACTGGTTTATATCGATCCATACTGATCCATATTGATCCGTACTGCTCCATACTGATCTGAACTGGTCCGTACTGGTCTGTACTGGTCCATTTTGATCCATACTGGTCTATACTGGTTTATATCAATCCATACTGGTCCACATTGACCCATACTGGTCCATACTGCTCCATACTGGTCTGTACTGGTCAATATTGATCTAAACTGGTCCATACTGGTCTGTACTGGTCTCTACTGGTTTATATCGATCCATACTGATCCATATTGACCCGTACTGGTCCATACTGATCCGAGCTACTCCGTACTGGTCTGAACTGGTCTGTACTGGTCCATACTGGTCTGTACTGGTCTGAACAGGTCCATACTGGTCTGAACTGGTTCGTACTGGTCCGTACTGGTCCACATTGACCCATACTGATCCATACTGGTCTGAACTGGTCTGTACTGGTCTATACTGGTTTATATCGATCCATAGTGGTCCATACTGGTCCAAACTGGTCCGTACTGCTCCATACTGGTCCATACTGGTCCGAAATGGTTCATACTGGTCCATACTGGTTTATGCTGATCTGAACTGCTCCATACTGGTCCCTACTGGTTTATACTGGTCCATACTGCTCTGAACTGCTCCATACTGGTTTATGCTGGTCCATACTGGTCCAAACTGGTCCCTACTGGTTTATGCTGGTCCATACTGGTTTATACTGGTCTGTGCTGTCCCCGCAGGCGTTCCCAGGCCAGGCCCCGCCCCGTTTTGACGCGCTGCTGCTGGGGGTGGGGCCTGACGGTCACACGGCCTCGCTGTTCCCAGGCCACGCCCTGCTCCAGGTCAGCCCCGCCCACCGGGAATGCTGGGAATTCCTGAAAAACCGGGAATTCTGGGAATTCCTGAAAAACCAGGAATGCTGGGAATTCTGGGAATTCTGGGAATGCCGGGAGTTCCTGAAATGCTGGAAATTCCAGAAATTCCTGAACCCTGGGAATTCCTGAAATTACAGAAATGCTGGGAATTCCCGAAATTCTGGGAGTTCCTGAAATTCCGGGAATTCCGGAAATGCTGGGAATTCCTGAAATTTGGGGAATTCCTGAAATGCCAGAAATTCCTGAAATGCCGGGAATTCTGGGAGTTCCTGAAATGCTGGGAATTCCTGAAATTCCTGAAATTCTGGGAATGCCGGGAATTCCTGAAATCTGGGAATTCCTGAAATTCCTAAAATTCTGGGAATGCTGGGAATTCCTGAAATTCCAGGAATTCCTGAAATCTGGGAATTCCTGAAATGCTGGGAATTCTGGGAATTCCGGGAGTTCCTCAAATTCCAGGAGTTCCTGAAATTCCGGCAATTCTCCACCAGTCCCCTCCTTTTCTCCCGCTTTTCTGGTATCCCTTTTCCCCCATTATTTTCCCATTTTCCCGTTATTTTCCCCATTTTTCCCATCATTTTCCCCATCATTTTCCCCCATTTTCCCCATTATTTTCCCCATTATTTTCCCCATTATTTCCATATCATTTCTCCCATTATTTTCCCCATTTTCCCCATTATTTTCCCCTGTATTTTCCCCGTTTTTTCCCATTATTTCCCCCATTTTTTGTGCTATTTTCCCCGTTATTTCTCCCATTATTTTCCCCATTATTTCCCCCATGCTTTCCCCCGGGATTTTTCCCAATTTCCCCGTTTTTTGCCCCGTTTCCAGGAGCAGGATTCCCTCATTTCCTTCCTGGAGGACTCTCCCAAGCCCCTCCCCAGGGGTTCCTCCTTTCCCAGCATTTTCCCCATTTTTTGTGCTATTTTCCCATTATTTTCCCATTATTTTCATATAATTTTCCCCATTATTTTCCCCTGATTTTCCCCATTATTTTCCCCATTTTTTTGTTCTATTTTCCCCATTATTTTTTCTATTATTTTCCCATTATTTTCATATAATTTCTCCCATTATTTTCCCCATTTTGGTGCTATTTTCCCCATTATTTTTCTCATTATATTCCCCTGGATTTTCCCCATTTTTTTGTGCTATTTTCCCCATTATTTTTCCCATTATTTTCATATCATTTTTCCCATTATTTTCCCTATTTCCCCCATTATTTTCTCCTGTATTTTCCCCATTATTTTCTCCTGATTTTCCCCATTATTTTTCCCATTTTTTGTGCTATTTTTCCCATTATTTTCACCCAGATTTTCCCCATTTTTCCCCATTATTTTCTCCTGATTTTCCCCATTATTTTCCCCATTATTTTCCCCATTATTTTCCCATTATTTTCATATAATTTTTCCCATTATTTTCCCCATTATTTTCCCCTGTATTTTCCCTGGTTTTTCCCATTATTTTCCCCATTTTTTGTGCTATTTTCCCCATTATTTTTTCTATTATTTTCCCCATTATTTCCCCATTATTTTCCCATTATTTTCTCCTGGATTTTCCCCATTTATGTGCTATTTTCCCTATTATTTTTCTCATTATTTTTCCCATTATTTTCCTCATTATTTTTCTCATTATTTCCCCATTATTTCCCCATTATTTTCATATCATTTTTCGTATTATTTTCCCCATTTCCCCCATTATTTTCCCCTGTATTTTCCCCGTTTTTCCCCATTATTTTCCCCATTTTTTTTGTGCTATTTTCCCCTGGTTTTTCCCCCATGCTTTCCCCCGGGATTTTTCCCAATTTCCCCGTTTTTTGCCCCATTTCCAGGAGCAGGATTCCCTCATTTCCTTCCTGGACGACTCTCCCAAGCCGCCTCCCCAGCGGGTGACGATGACGCTGCCGCTGCTCAACGCTGCCCAATCCCTGCTGGTCGTGGCCACCGGCGCCTCCAAGGCCCCTGTGATCAAGGTTTGGGCTCAAATCCCGAAATTTTGGGCAAAATCACAAATTTTGGGGCTTAAATATGGGATTTTTTGGGGTGAAATCCGATTTTTTGGGCATTAAATCTCAGATTTTTTGAGCTTTTTCTGGGGATTTTGAGCTCAAATTTTCAGATTTTTGGGGTTAATTCCTGGGAATTTGGGGTCAATTCCCAGATTTTTGAGGTGAAATCCCAGATTTTTGGGTTAAAATCCCAGTTTTTTGGGTTTAAGACCCAGATTTTTTGGGTTTGAATCCTGGGATTTTAGGGTTCATTCCAATTTCTCAACGCCGCCCAATCCCTGCTGGTCGTGGCCACCGGCGCCTCCAAGGCCCCTGTGATCAAGGTTTGGGCTCAAATCCCGAAATTTTGGGCAAAAGCACAAATTTTGGGCTGAAATCCCTGATTTTTGGGGTGAAATCCATTTTTTTTTGGGTTAAATCGATGATTTTTGGGGGTTAAATCCCAGATTTTTGCTGTTCTTTCTGGGGATTTTGAGCTCAAATTTTCAGATTTTTGGGGTCAATTCATTTTGGGCCTAATTTCCCCATTTTTGGGGTTCAACTCCCACGTTAAACTCTCAATTTTTGGGAGGCTGAACTCTCTATGGCTGGGGCTCATTTTCCCCATTTTTGAGGCTAAAATCGCCATTTTTGGGGCTAAAAACACCAGTTTTGGGGCTAAACCCGCCGTGTTTGTGGCTAAAATCGCCATTTTTGAGGATAAAATTGCCGGTTTTGGGCCTAAAATCGCCATTTTTGAGGCTAAAATTGTCAGTTTTGGGGCTAAACCCGCCATTTTTGAGGCTAAAATCGCCATTTTTGGGGCTAAAACCTCTGCTTTGGGGGCTGAAATCGCCGGTTTTGGGGGCTGAAACCGCCATTTTGGGGGTAAAATCGCCATTTTTGAGGGAAAATCGCCGTTTTTGAGGCTAAACCCGCTGGTTTTTGGGGCTAAAATCGCCGCTTTTGGGGTTAAAATCGCCATTTTTGGGGCTTAAACTGCCGTGTTTGGGGCTAAAGCCGCCATTTTTGAAGATAAAACTGCCAGTTTTGAGGCTAAAACCGCCATTTTTTTAAGGCTAAAACCGCCATTTTTGAGGCTAAAATCGCTGTTTCTGGGGCTAGAATCACCATTTTGGGGTTCTCAAATCGCCGTTTTTGAGGCAAAAATTGCCATTTTTTGGGGCTAAACCCGCCGGTTTTGAGGCTAAAATTGCCATTTTGGGGGCTAAAATCGCCGGTTTTGGGGCTAAACCCGCCATTTTTGGGCCTAAAATCATTATTTTTGGGGCTAAAATCGCTGGTTTTGGGCCTAAAACTGCCATTTTTGAGGCTAAAATCGCTGTGTCTGGGGGCTAAACCCGCCATTTTTGAGGCTAAAATCGCCATTTTTGGGGCTAAAACCTCTGCTTTTGGGGCTGAAATCGCCGGTTTTGGGGGCTGAAACCGCCATTTTGGGGGTAAAATCGCCGTTTTTGCGGCTAAAATCGCCATTTTGGAGGCCACACCCACCGTTTTTGGGGCTAAAATTGCCATTTTGGGGGCTAAAATCGCCATTTTTGGGGCTAGAATCGCCATTTTGGGGTGCTAAAATCGCTATTTTTGGGGCTAAAATCACCGTGTTGGGGGCTAAAATCGCCATTGTTGTGGCTAAACCTGCTGTTTTTTGGGGCTAAAATCGCCGCTTTTGGGGTTAAAATCGCCAGTTTTGGGGCTAAAATCGCCATTTTGGGGTTCTCAAATCGCTGTTTTTGGGTCTCAAACCGCCATTTTGGGGGCTAAAATCGCTATTTTGGGGTGCTAAAATCGCTATTTTTGGGGCTAAACCCGCCATTTTTGGGGCTAAAATCGCCATTTTTGGGGCTAAAATCGCCGTTTTTGGGGTTCAGCTCCCGTTTTTGGGGTTAAAAGCGGCGTTTTCCGCTCTGTTTCAGCGCATCCTGGAGCAGCAGGAGCAGCCCCCGGTCCCGGCCGCGCGGCTCCGCCCCCGCTCGGGGCGGCTCCGGTGGCTCCTGGACCGCGAGGCGGCGGCGGAGCTGAGCGGGGACCCCGGAAAGGGGCCCTGAAATGGGGGAAATCCCGGGAATTTCGGGCAAAAACGGCTGTGAAATGGTGGAATTCTGTGGGAAAAATGGGTTTAAAATGGCGGAATTCTGTGGGGAAATGGGTTTAAAATGGGGGAATTCCGTGGAAAAATGTCCTTAAAATGGAGAAATTCATGGAAAAATGTTCTTAATATGGAGAAATTCCAGGGAAAAATGTCCTTAAAATGGCTTTAAAATTGATAATTCTGTGGAAAAATGTCCTTAAAATGGAGAAATTCCATGGAGAAATTCCAGGTAAAAATGTCCTTAAAATTGAGGAATTCCATGGAAAAATGTCCTTAAAATGGAGAAATTCCAGGTAAAATGTCCTTAAAATTGAGTAATTCTGTGGAAAAATGTTCTTGAAATGGAGAAATTAATGGAAAAATGTCCTTAAAATTGATGAATTCTGTGGAAAAATGTCCCTAAAATGGAGAAATTCCATGGAAAAATGTCCCAAAATTGAGGAATTCTGTGGAAAAATGTCCTTAAAATGGAGAAATTCATGGAAAAATTCTTGGAAAAATGTCCTTAAAATGGAAAAATTCTGTGGAAAAATGTCCTCAAAATGAAGAAATTTCAGGGAAAAATTCATGGAAAAATGTCCTCAAAATGGAGAAATTGATTAATTTTACGGAAAAATGGTTAAATTTTTCCACAAAAATGATTAATTCTGTGGAAAAATGTTCTTGAAATGGAGAAATTCCAGGCAAAATGTCCTTAAAATTGATGAATTCTGTGGATAAACATCCCTAAAATGAAGAAATTCCATGGAAAAATGTCCTTAAAATGGAGAAATTAATGGAAAAATGTCCTTAAAATTGAGGAATTCCGTGGAAAAATGTCCCTAAAATTTAGAATTTCCATGGAAAAATGTCCTTAAAATTGAGAAATTCTGTGGAAAAATGTTCTTGAAATGGAGAAATTCCGTGGAAAAATGTCCTTAAAAAGGAGAAATTTCCATTAAAAATATCCCTAAAATTGAGAATTTCCATGGAAAAAGCACTCCAGGAATTGGGAATTCCAGTGGGAAATGATTTGGGATTTTAGGGCTGGAATTCCTGGGAAAAATGTCCCCAAAATTGAGAAATTCCATGGAAAAATGTCCCAAAATTGAGAAATTCCATGGAAAAATGTCCCCAAAATTGAGAAATTCCATGGGAAAATGTCCCAAAATTGAGGAATTCATGGAAAAACGGTTCTGGAAGTGAAAATTTCCATGGAAATTATTTAATTGAATTCATTAATTAATGGTTTTAATTAATTATTTATGGGGAAAAAATGTGCCAGGAATTGAGGATTTTCCATGGGAAAATATCCCAGGAATTGAGAATTCCAATGGCATTTTTGGACTCTTTTATTTGGGATTTTTGAGTGAATTTTGGGGGATTTTGGACCAAAATTTTGGGGATTTTTGGACTCTTTATTTAAATTATTTTTTGGATTTTTTTTTTTTTGTGATTTTTGGACTTTTTTGGGGGATTTTTGGACATTTTTGGGGAGATTTTTTTGATTTTTGACTGGATTTTTGGGGGAATTTTTTGAGCTCTTTTGGGAATTTTTTGGACTTTTTTGGGATTTTTTTACTTTTTTGGGGGAGGATTTTTGGACTTTTTTTGAGATTTTTGACTGAATTTTTTGGGATTTTTGGACTCATTTTTGGGGGGATTTTTGACTTTTTATTTTAGAATCTTTGGACGCTTTTGAGGGATTTTTTTGGGGGGAATTTTTTAAATTTTTGGACTTTTTGGGGGGGTTTTGGATTAAGTTTTTGGGATTTTTTGGACTCTTTTTTGGGGGCATTTTTTTTGATTTTTGGACTGGATTTTTTGGGTTTTTTGGGCTGAATTTTTGGGGATTTTTGGATTCTTTTTCTGGGATTTTTGGACTGGATTTTTGGGGGGTTTTTGGACTCTTTTCTGGGGATTTTTTGACTTTTTTCTTGGATTTTTTTGACTTTTTTTGGAATTTTTGGACTCTTTTTTGTGGGATTTTTTTAATTTCTGGACTCTTTATTTTTGACTTTTTATTTTGGAATTTTTAGACTCTTTTTGGGGTTTTTTTGGACTCTTTTTGGGGATTTTTGACTGAATTTTTTGGGATTTTTGGACTCTCTTTTTGGGGGATTTTTGGACTCTTTTTTTTTTGGTTTTTTGACTGAATATTTTGGAATTTTGGAACTCTTTTAATTTTATTTTTTGGACTCTTTTTTTTTTTGGTGATTTTTCCCTGAATCTTTTGGGACCAGGGGTCGCTTTTGGCTGAGCTGAAAATTGCCAGAAAATCCTCAAAATTCCATGAAAAAAACCCCAAAAAAACCGAAAAAAACCCCCAAAAACTCAAAGAAATCCAAAAATTCTGAAATCGGGAGCGGGGCTGGGAATCCCAGCAGGAACTGGGATCAACTGGGAGAGGAAAAATGGGACCAAAATGGGCCAAAAAATTGGGATTTTGGTGCTTTAGGAGCTTTTATTTTGATTTATTTGTGGAATAAACGGCTGAGCTGGAATTGGGCTGAGAATTCCTTGGATAAACTGGGAGGGACTGGGAGGGATAAAAAGGAGGAAAAATGGGCTGAAAAAAGCAAATTTTGGGTCAATTTGGAGCCAAAAAAAGGAAAATTTTCCTTCTTTTTCCATGGGAAAATTGGGAATTTGGACTGGGATGGATAAAAGGGAGGAAAAATGGGCTGAAAAAAGCAAATTTTGGGTCAATTTGGAGCCAAGAATGGGAATATTTTCCCTTTTTATCCATGGGAAAATTGGGAATTTGAACTGGGATAAACTGGGAGGGATAAAAAGGAGAAAAATGGGCTGAAAAAAGCAAATTTTGGGTCAATTTGGAGCCAAAAAAAGGGCTGAAAAAAGCAAATTTTGGGTCTGTTTGGGAGCAGAAATGGGGAATTTTTCCTTCTTTTTCTATGGGAAAATTGAGAATTTGAACTGGGATAAACTGGGAGGGACTGGGATGAACTGGGAGGGATAAAAAGGAGGAAAAATGGGCTGAAAAAAGCAAATTTTGGGTCAATTTGGAGCCAAGAATGGGAATATTTTCCCTTTTTATCCATGGGAAAATTGGGAATTTGAACTGGGATAAACTGGGAGGGATAAAAAGGAGAAAAATGGGCTGAAAAAAGCAAATTTTGGGTCAATTTGGAGCCAAAAAAAGGAAAATTTTCCTTCTTTTTCCATGGGAAAATTGGGAATTTGGACTGGGATGAACTGGGAGGGACTGGGAGGGATAAAAGGGAGGAAAAATGGGCTGAAAAAAGCAAATTTTGGGTCAATTTGGAGCCAAAAAAAGGAAAATTTTCCTTCTTTTTCCATGGGAAAATTGGGAATTTGGACTGGGATAAACTGGGAGGGGTAAAAAGAAGAAAAATGGGCTGAAAAAAGCAAATTTTGGGTCAATTTGGAGCCAAAAAAAGGGCTGAAAAAAGCAAATTTTGGGTCTGTTTGGGAGCAGAAATGGGGAATTTTTCCTTCTTTATTCATGGAAAAGTTGGGAATTTGAACTGGGATGAACTGGGATGAACTGGGAGGGATAAAAAGGAGAAAAATGGGCTGAAAAAAGCAAATTTTGGGTCAATTTGGAGCCAAAAAAAGGAAAATTTTCCTTCTTTTTCCATGGGAAAATTGGGAATTTGGACTGGGAGGGACTGGGAGGGATAAAAGGGAGGAAAAATGGGCTGAAAAAACCAAATTTTGGGTTTGTTTGGGAGCAGAAATGGGAAATTTTTCCATTTTTATCCATGCGAAAATTGGGAATTTGAACTGGGATAAACTGGGAGGGACTGGGATGAACTGGGAGGGATAAAAAGGAGAAAAAAGAGCTGAAAAATTCGGATTTTTCTGCAGGAAATTGCAGCCGCAGCCGCCTTCCCTCAGGAATGTTTCCCTCTGAAAGGAACCTTTCATTACAGACTTTGCCAGCCTCAAAAAATCCAAAAAAAGCCCCAAAAAAAATCCCAAAAAAATCCCAGCGGCCTCAGCCCATCCCTCTCCTCCTGAATATTCCTGGCTTTGCACTTTTACTCCTTTTTTTTGGCCTTTTTTGGCCTTTTTTTCAACTTTTTCTCCCCTTTTTCCCCTTTTTATTCCCATTTTTTCCTCTTTTTTCCCCTCCTTTTTTTCCCTTTTCTCCCCTTGATTCCCCTCATTTCCCATTTTCCTCCTTCATTCCCATTTCTGTTCCCTTTTTCCCTTTCTTCTCCCCTTTTTTCCCTTTTTATTCCCATTTTTTCCTCTTTTTTCTGTTCTTTTTTCCTTTTCTCCCCTTGATTCCCCTTTTATCCCATTTTCCTCCTTCATTCCCATTTCTTTCCTTTCTTTTCCCTTTTTTCTCCCCTTTTTTCCCTTTTTATTCCCATTTTTCTTCTTTTTTCTCCTTTTTTGCCATTCTTCCTCCTTCATTCCCATTTCTTTTCCTTATTTTCCCTTTTTTCTCCCCTTTTTTCCAACTTTTTTCCCCCATTTTTCCCTTTTCCCCCCTTGATTCCCACTTATTTCCATTTTCCTCATTTTTTCCTCCTTAATTCCCATTTCTTTCCTTTATTTTCACTTTTTGCCCCTTTTTTCCCAACTTTTTTCCCCATTTTCCCCCCTTTTCCCCCATTGATTCCCATTTATTTCCATTTTCCCTCCCTTATCCCCATTTCTTTCCCTTATTTCCCCTTTTTTCCTCCTGTTTTATCCCATTTTCCCCCTTTTTACCCCTTGATTCCCATTTATTTCCATTTTCCCAATTTTTTCTCCTTAATTCCCATTTCTTTCCGTTCTTTCCCCTTTTTCTTCCTTTCCCCCCTTTATTCCCATTTCCCCCCCTTTTTTTCCCCTTTTTTCCCCTTTTTTTTCCCCTTTTTTTCGCCACTTTTCCCCCTCATTTTTCTCCTTACTCCCCCTTGCAATTTTGCTGCTAAAACCCTTTTCAAAAATGGGAAAATTCGGCGTTAAAAATCCTCGGAAAATGAAATTTTCCACAGGGAATCTCTGAGGGGAGCAGGGGGCGTGGCCAACAACTCATTCCTATATATGGTCACAAAATGGGCGTGGTTTCCCATCATCCACAGACCCATATATGGCTTTGTAGGCGGGGCTAAGCGACATACCCATATATAGCTACAAACGGGGCGTGGTCTCGTAGTGGGCGTGGCCACGCTAAGCCTACATACGCGGCGCGGCTTCACGGCCACCCCCATATATGGCATCATAGGCGTGGTCACGGCGCGGATTAACCAATCAGCGCGCGTGTGGGCGTGTCCATCGTGAGGCGCCTGAGGGGGAAGGGCGTGGCCTGCCGTGAGGGCGGCCCAAGATGGCGGCGCGGCCGTGGCCGCTGCTGCCGCTGCTGCTGCTGCTGGCGGGGCCGGAGCGGGACCCGGGCGGCTCCTCCGGGCGGCTCCGCCTGGGGCTGGGGCTGGGGCCCGGCCCGGCCCTCGGGTATTTCCCCGAGGAGCGCTGGAACCCGGAGTCGCCGCTGCGGCCGCCGCGCGTGGCCGTGGCGCTGCTGGCGCGGAACGCGGCCCACGCGCTGCCGCTGGTGCTGGGAGGGCTCGAGAGGCTGCGGCACCCCAAGGACAGGATGGCGCTGTGGTGGGTCTGGGGACAGTGGGGACACTGGGGACACTGGGGGGGCGTGGGGACATTGGGGACACTGGGGGACATTGGGGACATTGGGGGGCGTGGGGACAGTGGGGACATTGGGGACACTGGGGGACACTGGGGACACTGGGGGGACACAGCACCCCAAGGACAGGATGGCGCTGTGGTGGGTCTGGGGACAGTGGGGACAATGGGGGGCGTGGGGACACTGGGGACATTGTGGGGTTTGGGGATATTGGGAGACACTGGGGGGTCTGGGGACAATGGGGGGCGTGGGGACACTGGGGACAGTGGGGACAGTGGGGGGACACTGAGGACGTTGTGGGGTCTGGGGACATTGGGGACACTGGGGGTGCTGGTGGGTCTGGGGACACTGGGGGACATTGGGGGACACTGAGGGGACACTGAGGGGACATTGAGGGGACATTGGGGGACATTGAGGGGACATTGAGGGGACATTGGGGGACACTGAGGGGACATTGAGGGGACATTGAGGGGACCTGTGTGAGTGAGGGGAGTGTGGGGAACACTCTGGGATGGGCTCCGTGTGTGACACTGACCCTGTGCATGTCACCCCCTGTGTGACACTGTCCTGTGTGACCCCTGTTTGACCCCGTGTGACCCCGTGTGACCCCGTGTGACACTGAGATGTCCCCTCAGGGTGGCCGTTGACCACAGCATTGACAACACCTCTGTGTGTGTGACACTGACCCTGTGTGAACTCCCCTGGCTCTGAGACCCCTGTATGACCCCGTGTGACCCCTCTATGACCCCGAGTGACCCCTCTATGACCCCGTGTGACACTCAGGTGTCCCCATGTCCCCTCAGGGTGGCCGTTGACCACAGCATTGACAACACCTCAGTGTGTGTGTGTGTGACACTGACCCTGTGTGTGACACTGTGTGACGCTGTATGACCCTGTATGACCCTGTATGACCCCTCTATGACCCTGTGTGACCCCGTGTGACCCCGTGTGACACTCAGGTGTCCCCGTGTCCCCTCAGGGTGGCCGCTGACCACAGCATTGACAACACCTCTGTGTGTGTGACACTGACCCTGTGTGTGACACTGTGACCCTGTGTGTGACGCTGTGACCCTGTATGACCCTGTGTGACCCCGTGTGACACTGAGATGTGACACTGACCCTGTGTGTGACACTGTGACCCTGTATGACCCTGTATGATCCCATGTGACGCCGTGTGTCACTCAGGTGTCCCCATGTGACACTGAGATGTCCCCATGTCCCCTCAGGGTGGCCGTTGACCACAGCATTGACAACACCTCTGTGTGTGTGTGTGTGTGACACTGACCCTGTGTGAACTCCCCTGGCTCTGAGACCCCTGTATGACCCTGTGTGTGACACTGTGACCCTGTATGACCCCTGTATGACCCCATGTGACACTGAGATGTCCCCGTGTCCCCTCAGGGTGGCCGTTGACCACAGCGTTGACAACACCTCTGTGTCTGTGTGTGTGACACTGTGACCCTGTATGACCTCTATGACCCTCTATGACCCTGTATGACCCCGTGTGACCCTCTATGTCCCCGTGTGACCTCGTGTGACCCTGAGATGTCCCCTCAGGGTGGCCGTTGACCACAGCATTGACAACACCTCTGTGTGTGTGACACTGACCCTGTATGACCCCGTGTGACCCCGTGTGACCCTGTGTGACCCCGTGTGACACTGAGATGTGACACTGACCCTGTGTGTGACACTGTGACCCTGTATGACCCCGTGTGACCCCATGTGACACTCAGGTGTCCCCATGTCCCCTCAGGGTGGCCGTTGACCACAGCGTTGACAACACCTCAGTGTGTGTGTGTGTGACACTGTGACCCTGTATGACCTCTATGACCTTCTATGACCCTGTATGACCCCGTGTGACCCTGTATGACCCCTGTATGACCCCATGTGACACTGAGATGTCCCCGTGTCCCCTCAGGGTGGCCGTTGACCACAGCATTGACAACACCTCCTCGCTGCTGCAGGAGTGGCTGGGCCGCGTGCGGAGCCGCTACCACCGCGTGCTCTGGAGGCACCAGGAGGAGCCCACGTCAGTCTGGGGGGGCTCTGGGACATCTGGGGGGGCTCTGGGACATCTGGGGGGGCTCTGGGACCTTTCTGGGGGGCTGGGACATCTGGGGGGCTCTGGGATCTTTCTGGGGGCTCTGGGACCTTTCTGGGGGGCTCTGGCACATCTGGGGGGGCTCTGGCACATCTGGGGGGGCCCTGGGACCTTTCTGGGGGCTCTGGGACCTTTCTGGGGGGCTCTGGGACCTTTCTGGGGACTCTGGGATGTCTGGGGGGGCTCTGGGACCTTTCTGGGGGGGCTCTGGGACCTCTCTGGGGACTTTGGGACCTTTCTGGGGGGGCTCTGGGACCTCTCTGGGGGCCCTGGGACCTTTCTGGGGGGCTCTGGGACCTTTCTGGGGGCTCTGGGACCTTTCTGGGGGCTCTGGGACATCTGGGGGGGCTTTGGGACCTTTCTGGGGGCTCTGGGACCTTTCTGGGGGGCTCTGGGACCTTTCTGGGGACTCTGGGATGTCTGGGGGGGCTTTGGGACCTTTCTGGGGGGGCTTTGGGACCTCTCTGGGGGCTCTGGGACATCTGGGGGGGCTCTGGGACCTTTCTGGGGGGGCTCTGGGACCTTTCTGGGGGCTCAGAACCATCTCTGGGGGCTTTGAGTCATTTTTGGGGGGCTTGGGCAATTCTAGGGGGGCTCAGAC